>NC_056743.1:1377531227-1377831227 GCF_019279795.1 Protopterus annectens
AGTGAAGTGTCAGTGTCATAATGAATAAGGCACTAGTATGCAGGGAAGCATATATAAACACCATTACACATGTGTAAGTGCATTTGCGTGGGGTATTTATTGGTTTACAGACACACACACACACACACACACACACACACACACACACACACACACACACATATATATATATATATATATATATATATATATATATATATATAGTTGCAGACATACATATATACATATATATATATCTATATGTGTGTGTGTGTGTGTGTGTGTGTGTGTGTGCGTAGATATACAGAGATATACAGCCATGATAGGAAACAGCACACAGGAATGACATATGTTCACAGGCTATGCCAATGGAAGTGAGGAACCCAGGCATGAAACATGAAATGCGTAGCATGCCCTTCCACCACCCCCTTGAGCCGGACATGGGAAACATATACGCAAACAATGTAAAGAGTCCACTGCTCCCCAGACCACAGGCAGGATACAACCAGGGTATACTCAGTGCACCCGTGGATTGTAATCTTGGAACACAGACTGGAGCGTCCCTTGTGGGATGCCCCATAATTTGCACAAACCAAATAAAGGCGATAGACTGGCCATATTGTCCGCGGTGTATACAGACTTGGAATACAAGGGTGGCTAACCCTGATGACCCATGGGCTGAGACAATTGTATGAAATGGGTCCCATGAAGTGGAGAGTGGGCAGCGTGTAGTGGTGTGTCCAGAACAGACCAGAACCCACAGTAAGGATGGGTGCTGTTGAGCAGGTGAGGGTGGGGGAACTATGGGTAGCTACTTATGGGCCTAGGAGTGCAGGTGTTGGCTGGCAGAGCTGTATTAGGACTGCCTCGGGGATGTAATTAATATTCTGATATGGGCATAGCTGACGCCCATACCTCCCAACCCCTAAGAGCACATCCACTGGATAGTCCGTAAACCATTGGGGGAACACATAAGGACCATACCATTGAACTGTCCCCGATTACCAGGGACGTCCCTGATATCAACTCAGATTCTAACTCTGTACCACCTAAACCCTCCCAGAACTAATGATATTAGGAGGAAAGGTGGTGTATTACACATAATGAATAACAACAACAATTAAGAGTCATAAACAGCATGTACCTCAGACATGTGTATGAATACATATGCTCTGGGTCTGTCAATGTGTCAGGTTAATAGCACCAACATTTTAAATGTGTCCCTGATGGTGTTTTGCAGTGTCCCTGATTCCGTTTCATTTTTCCCCATTCGTATGAGAGGTCTGATGGGGACAGAAAGCACATATTCCGCTGACCAAATTAGAAAGATGATAGAATAATAGGTATGTGGTAGCATGACTCGTCTGACGGATGTGGGTCCCAAAACCCAATTACTTGTCTGTATTGAAGAGTCTTGGTTTCCATGTATCTGCCAGATGGGTGCAGATTGTAAGAGGAACACACAAATAATATGAATAAAACACTGAACAGGCCATCGATTCCGTACAGTCGAATGGCATGCCATCGCCTAATGGGCAGCCATTCCCAATACTGTAGGCATGTAATCCAATGTAATAGGCATCACAAGGTAATATTGTGGTCCTTGCTCCCACCCAGGGGTCTGAGTGTCAGATGCAAGCACCAATTTTGGTGCATTTGCAAGTGCGGGAGCGAGCGGGTGTAAGCCTGTTTGGCTACCAGTATGCGAGTATTACACTGGTAAAGCCATGTAGAGGCTAACCGAGTGTTGGAAGCTGCAACCAGAGGTTAGCATTGCTTAACACCATGCAAACCCATGCACACCCACTCAAAACTGCTTTAATGTGCCTTAATCCCTCCATATCCAATGGCCTTGTTCTGCCCTGCAACAAAATAAATGGCATCTTTAAGGCTCGGAACCAGGACCCTGCACACACAGCTAATGTGATTTACCAATATGCCATGGCAGATAAACAGACATTACCACAAACATATCATACAGTGCAGCCATTCAACAGTATAGGAATGTATCCCATCATGTAGATGTATGTGTGAGTGTTTATGTCCAGCATATAGGTGCATACATATATAGAGATATATTAGGAACATACCATGTGGCAACAAAGCATTACAAATGAATGAAAAGGGAAACACCAGCGACGCCTGTATTATGTTGTGGTGTTGTCCTATGTAATATCAAGACTCCCTCAGACAGACGTGTCATTCATACACACAAACAGTTGTACATTGGCCGTATACATCACTCTGTGCATGTAATGTACATTAACACAACAGTACCTGTCCAATCATTATGTGAGAACAGTACTCTTGCAAGGTGCTGTGTGAAACATCATCATCATGATAAAGGTAAATGGGGTAACCATAGAGGGACCAGTAGTGTTGTGTGTACAATGGGGTCATCTGCATCATGTGTACTTGGACCATTTAGGAGTGATGTGCATACCAGGATCGTGCGCCTGAGGCACAGGGATGAGGATAACAGGAGTATGTTGTGATGCATATTACAAGGGTTACATGTGTCCAGTGGGCACGTGTGTGAAATGGACAGCTATGTATAGGGCAGATGTTGTCCTAGGAACCGACTGGCCTTATGTTTCCATAGGGTGAGAGTGAGATGTGGGGGAAGGAGAGTAGGTATGTCCGTGGAGGATAGGTAGGGTAGGATCACAGACAAGACAGCATAAAGGGTCGGTATACGACACATGTGGGGGGATACACCTCAGATGGGGATGGGTGTTCAGCATTCACAAGCCCATGGGAACAGTGAGACAGAG
The DNA here is from genome assembly GCF_019279795.1 of Protopterus annectens. NCBI lineage: Eukaryota > Metazoa > Chordata > Ceratodontiformes > Protopteridae > Protopterus > Protopterus annectens. The sequence continues at coordinate 1,377,533,981 of NC_056743.1, forward strand.
GTCCCCAGCCATAGGCAGATGCCACTGCACCAAAACAGCTGCAAAGGAGGCAGTGCTGGGGGCTGTCCAGGAGGGGCAGCCTCACCCTGTAAATGTGACACTCCACCCTTGAGCTTGCGTATCTGGCTTTGGAACACCTTAGTGAGCCCCCAACGCACCACATCTGGGACCGCACGACAGCAGACATGTTCCTTTCTGGCCCTGCTCCCAGGGGGAACATGCCCCATCCTCAGTGGTGGTACCACCAGAAGGTGGTGCAGAGCCAACAGAGGTTGAGATCCAAGGCTGGTCCCCAGATGTGCTGGTGTCCGGTGCCATGGTCAGCTGAAGTGGGACAGGAGGTTATGCTGGGACCTGCCAGAGTTGGGAGGGTGGCCTAATGGTTAAGGCGTGTTAGCCTTACAAACACATGGTGCAGGGTTTGAGTCTCACAAGGGATAATTGACTAGGCTTAAAATGGCTCACAAGGGCAGTTAGCTTAGTACTAAAATATGAACCTATGAATCTATGAGTCTATGACCTCCCAACCCATACAGCCTATGGTGTTGCAGTTTAAACTCAGATATGGCTTAGTAATAGACAGCAGCATTCAGGATTACCTACAACAGTATGCATAGATATCACCATCAACCCAACACAACAGATGGTATACATTTGCAGAGGGAGCACAACACATGCATATATACTGCATGACATCTGTACAATGTGTAGTAGACATGTGACTGCAGCTATGAACAGTTGCCCATTATTGGCTTGTCACTGGGAACCCCAGACAGTGTCTGTCATACCACTGTTTCATGTGACATATGTCCAGTCAGGGATGTGATGGCAGTAACACATCCCTATCACCATGTACTGACTGCAATCCTCACACTATGCTCCTGCTGTGCACAGATGTGTGTTCGGTGTGTAACACAGGAAACAAATGGTTCCACACACTGACCAGTCCACAGATGGCCCTACAGATGAGGGTCCCTCATGAACAGAGCACTGTCATGTCTGTTTTAAAACATGTAGAATAGCCATTACCACACACAACATGTTAAACAGGCAGTAGTCTCAATGCAGCATAGCTACGCCTACATGCTGTAGTCAAGTGTGGCACATCACCCTCCTGTCTTTAGGCTATTTCTCACTGTGTATGATGTTTGAGGAACATCCAGATATCATCTGTGATGCCATTTCAAAACACCACATCCCGGTACCACTCACAGCGACTGCCATGGCCAAACACCAACATGATGTTCCTAGATAATGTACTGTGTTTATCATGCAAATGGCTATGGGAACACCATCACAGCTGTTCAACATGCAATCAGCTAGAGGAGGACTGCAATAGGTGCAGAGGTCATCACCTGATCATGTCCATCACTTACAGTACACATGCTGCTGCTGAGTGGGTGTACAACTCCACATCCACCAGAGAGTGTGTGGGAAGGACAGACAAAGTACACCAGAGAAGGACTTGGAGACTAAACTCTAAGCATCGTCTGCCACATGCCTACCAGTACAGAGGTCAAACCCCTGACTGACTAGTCATTACTATTACATGTGCATGAAGTTACTACATGTGCCACAAAGTCAACATGTTGCTGTACTGTAAGAACATATATGTGTGTACGTGAGAGACATCTGCAACAGAGATATAGTAGACATACATTAGGTGTAGCACACGTGGCTGTCCGCATGAACGGATGCCATTGTCACCACAACCACACTCTCTAATGGACTTGCATTGTCACGCTTTGCCAGGGCCACAAATACACACCCTAACTACTTAGTTTGCCACACTGCAGTAATGCACAGGACTACATGCACCACAGGGGATATCTGGAGGTTCTATGGGGTAGGACATGTGAAAGTGTTTGACATATGTTGGTATGCCAATGAGGGTTATACTGGGAGTGACTGTGGTTGGGAGCATCATAACCCACATGCAGACACAAGGTGCCAATACTGACATGCATGTATGCATTGCTTCATGGGTTTGTAGTGGTTGGCTGTGCAAGATGGCTGTACAAGGCTGGGTGAGGGGTAATCCTTGGCATCGCACCACCCGACAATGGTGTGCAGTGTGGTACAGGGGTGTAGTGTCTGCAGTGCCCCACACAGATGGGTACTGCATGATCTGCCCTGACATCCTGGTTACCATTGTGTATGGCCATAGCTTTGCAATGCATGCCATGTCTGTGTTTGATAGTCCCTCACATGGACATTGCCTGGGATGTGCATGTCCCACAATACTGTACAGTGACATGTACAGGTGTACCTGGTTTGGCAGGCACATGTTGTGTACACAGACTGTTATCCCCTGATATGCCAATACTGGCCTGGTGTGGCAAAACCTGCTTATAGTCAGCAGGTCGACCCTGCACCTGCATTGATAGCATGATACAGGTATTCCCTGGTGTCAGTGGCATTGGTCCATACAGGGCACATGTGTACGGCATTGTATGGCCTCTGTGGATCACATTTGATGGCACCACATATGTTGCAGGCATCCGGTGGGGAACATAGTGAAGGCACATTGTCCGCAATTATGTGCCTATTGTACCACTGTAAAGGGTGCCATGTCCTCTGCAGCCCAATGTAATCACATCATGCCTGCTATCTGTCATCAATGTGCATGGCACTAGCAACATAGCGGGATATCTTAGGCAACTGTGTTTGGTGTATGACATATGGGTACAGGACATATACCGGGTACTAGTAGGGTTGCATACTTTGTTCATCAGGCCTTTTGCCAGTTGTAGGGGTATGGCTTGCCAACACAGTCCCGTGGCTGACTGACATCTGTACTACTCGTGAGGTGGCCAATGTGTCATAAGACAGACACCATATAGGAAAACTACAAAATCCGCTTCCCAACATGTCCAGTGGTTAGACACTCACAGCCACCTCCACACAGGCTTTGCCAGCCAAACACACACACTTGTCATGTCTTGTATTCGAACCCCTATCTACCGTATCACACTGCAGCAATACGCATTTAGGACACACACTACGGCGAATACTGGGTTACAGTACTCCTACAGGTGTATTCCTAGGTGGGTGACAACAGCAGGATTGACAAAGGTGGTCATGTGATTTGTACAGAAAGTGCATACTCTGCACAACATTGCACTTGTCTCATACACACACACACACACACACACACACGCACGCACACACACACACAGTTGGCAAGTCTGGGATTAGAACACTGACCTCACTGCATTATCACACTACAGCATTATGCAGTTACAGAATGCGCTACCATAATTATTGGGTCACAGCACTCCCAGAGGTGTATTTCTAGGTGGGTGACATCATCAGCCTTGCCAAAGTTGGGTATAGGAATTGTATGGAGTGTGAGCAGTCTAAAAGCATTATTACATCCTCAGGCAGATGGAGACACACACACACACACACACACACACACACACACACACACACACACACACACACACACACAGCTGGAAAGTCTGGGATTAGAACACTGACCTAACTATTTCAGCACACTACAGCATTACGCAGTTAAAGAATGCGCTACCATGATTACTGGGTCACAGCACTCCCAGAGGTGTATTTCTAGGTGGGAGACATCATCAGCCTTGCCAAAGTTGGGTATAGAAATTGTATGGAGTGTGAGCAGTCTAAAAGCATTATTCTGTTCTCAAGCAGACGGAGATGCACACACACACAGTTGGCAAATCTGGGATTAGAACACTGCCCTAACTATTTCAGCACACTACAGCATTACGCAGTTACAGAATGCGCTACCGAGATTACTGGGTTACAGCCCTCCTAGAGGTGTATTTCTAGGTGGGTGACATCATCAGCCTTGCCAAAGTTGGGTATAGGAATTGTATATAGGGTGAGCAGTCTAAAAGCATTATTCTGTCCTCAGGCAGATGGAGACACATACACACACACACACACACACACACACACACACACACACACACACACACACACACACACACACACACACACATGCCAGTGGTGGGATGAAAACACCTGCCTATCTATAGATCACTACTACGATACTACATAGTTATGAGTCACGCCACAGAGACTACACATTTCAAGGCTGTCATTATGACCTTCTAGGAATGCAGACATCAACAGGAATGCTGGCAGTTAAGATGTACATACCTGTGAACCTGTGTGTTTAAAGTAGGAATCCATCCTGAACTGGAGTATGCCCATCTGTGGAATGGATGACTACTATCACTATACAGGGTTACAATGGCCATGCCCATACATGTAGAGGCACATAACTGACACAAGGTGTCACTGGGCATGCTCACACACTTAGTAGCACAGGGCTGTTCGGAATGCACTATGTCTCCATCTACACAAGGTTATACTGGGCATGCTCATACACTTAGTAGCACAGGACTGTTTCGGATGCACTCTGATTCTAAACACGGAAGGCCACAGTGGCCATGCTATTACAGTTAGACATAAAGAACACATTGTAATGGACTCCGGTGTTAGTAGTTGTCATTGTTAGCAGGAACGCTGCACTACATATATCTGACACCGGTCATCTACACAACATCTACTGCTGTCCGTCACCTTAGATGTACCATTCTATACCAAGCACAATACTACCACTCTCAATGATGTCTTGCTAGGAGTGGCAACTGCTTGACCAACACAATGAGCCAATGTCCTGCTGTAATTACGAGGTTGGCCAGGGTTTGTCATTCTGGGATGACATGCCTGAAAGTAGACAGGCCTTTGTCACATATCACATGCATCCATAATTCAAGGGAGTGGGAATAATACCTAGGTCGCATTTGCCCATATAGTGCCATTCCAAGTCAAATGTCCTAAACACAGGATAACACCCTGACACCTAGAGAACAACTGCATTGTATGCTTATGCTAACCAGTGCTAGATGTGTAGCATTCGTAATCACAGCTTCTCACTGTAAATCTAGCAATGGGGAATACTGACATCTGTGCAGTGAGGAACACCTGGCTGAAGGCTCTGTAGTGCACAATAGCACTACCACCATATACCTCAGAACCAGACATTTTGGCCATAACACAGGTATGGACTGCTCCAGGTGGTGGTGTCCCCACATACACAAAGGCCACTCACATGTACTGACCAGTACTCCCATAAAAGGCATCACAGATGAGTCAGGTGTAGGTCATAGTGTCAAAAGCTGCATTATAGGATGTAACCCTCAGACACCACCATGCCCTCGGACAACCAACACACATCCATACATGTCATAGGACATATAACAGTACAACACCATGTGACCTTTAACTAGTGGACTGTACCTAGCTCTACATCAACTGTGCAGAGTACCCATGTGCTGACACAGTTGCAGCATGTGTTATGCAATGCAGTGATGCTACTGTTTGTAACCAGGTCAGCTGTACACATACCAGGGTCCCTCAGTTATTTACAGCATTAACAGATGACTGTTGCTGTATACCAGTAAACACCCTCATGTTTGGATATGTACATTCCACACACATACAACATATATGTAAATAGCATAGCTGTTATTGTCTTTTGTGCAGACAGGTTGCTACAGCCATTACACACATGCACATGGAATGTAGGCCAATGGCTGCTGAATGCTAACAGTATATAAGGTGTGATATCAATGTTGGCAGAGGTAACATTCCCTCTGTACTGGTCACCCATGACACCTATAATGTCATACAACAGTCCATGTGTCATGTATGTCATTACACATGTTCACCAAATGCAATCCCTACAAACATGCCCAAATGACAGGAATGTAGGACCTACACACATGTACATGTAGTGGTGTGCATTCAGATACCATGCATGTGCAGTTGCTGATGTTTGCAGGTGACGTGCATCGTAGTACATCATGCGGTTGCAATGCAGCCTCAACATTGCCAACTGTATATGGTGATATGCTGAAAGTACGGTAAGATGTACTTCAGGTATGGACAGATGTGTGGACATAACTAAGTGGTGGGGCATCTTTGCAGATGGATGTTTGCTGAGGACAGCTCACAGGTGTGTCACAAGCAGTCCTACAATAACCTGTGTAACTGCTAAGCTATAGTTTTGTTAATTGAAGGGGAACACACACAACTTAGACAGCCGTCAGGGTGACACCGAAGGTAAATCACTTGATACTTGTAACAGTTAAGACCTCCCATATGCATATATCAACAAAGTTGCCAAAGGAAGCATCAGTACACTTTGTAACGCGTGCAATACTGCTGTAAGTCTGTCATATGTATCATGAGATAGGTGTTTGATTCACAGTACTGGCATGTGTGGTTGCGTGTGTGTCTGTATATATCACGTATGGTGGAGAATACATCTCAATTGTTACTCACTCTCCTGTACACTGGTGTAGACATCTGTACAGACTGCAATGTAGAAAGCAGGACATAGGCAGAGGTGTGTATCTCACACATCTAAGGTATCTGTATGTGCGTGACATAGGTGTATTCAATAGTGAATGCCACAGTGTGTGTATGTGTGTGTGTATGTATGGCTGTCTGGTCCCTGGAGTGTGGATGTATATAACCATAGTGAACTGATAAGACCCCTCCCCCCATCCAGGTGAAGCAATCTACTATCCCTCTTGATGTCCTCGATCTTAGACCATACTGACTACCTGTACATGTGTAATCTCTGTGGCATGTCATGTAAGTGCACAGTACTGTAATGTTGATTTGCACATAGGCAGGGGTCTTCACCACAATACTAGCAACTGTGTGTGTGTGTGTGTGTGTGTGTGTGTGTGTGTGTGTGTGTGTTACTGTGTTGGTGAATCAGTGAGTGTGTGGGTGTGGTACTGTGTCTCTGAATACATGTGTGTGAATACCTGAGTGTGTGGGTGTAGTTGTGTGTTTGCATGCTGTCATGGGAATGTGTATTACTGCTTCCCAATGAGGCATCATGCTTTCCACTGGCCTCTACCCTTGTCATCAGCTAGACCGCTCTCTTACCTCTCCACTCCATGTAACTGTACCTGTGATGTCACCCAGTATAGATGTCACTTCTCTAGCTATAGTAGCTTAATACACAGCTATCATGCTCTTGGATCAATAGATCAGTAGACATGTTTGGAACATGGGACTTTCTAACTGTGATGTGGAAGCTACAAAGTGCATGCTGGTATTTTCATACATACCTGTGAGTAGTCCACATTTACATATGGGACACTAACTGCAAACACTGACATCCACCAGCACATGCAATTAGACCTGAAGGAGGAAGGCAGAACATCAAGACCAACATGCAGTTACTGTTGTTACACATGCCACATACTGTTAACAGTACAAAATGCATTCTAAACCTGTACCACATGGTATGTCTGCTGCCTGTCAACAGTACACAACAATTGTAATCTACACATCTTCCTAGTCTGTTCACCCTGTGCATCAGACCATATGAGCATGTCCCTGCACTGATGGTGTGGATGACAGGGATGCGGCACAAGCATCATCATATGCACAGAGTGATAATGTTTTCCAGAGGCCTAGACTGCACCATTGGATGACATCATGTGTGTGGGTTAGAGCCTTTGATCTCATTGGGCGTGTGTGGATGTTATGCATGTGTGTGTTGCGGTGCCCTACATATGTTTCCAGTGTGTGCGTGTATGTATGCACATAGTTCTGGCATGTGTCTGGCCTACACAGCAGTATTATTGACAGCTGCGGACTGTACAAGCCAGGTTTTACAGTTCACAGTGTCTGGCCATGGCCATGTGACCTCTGCCTGCCAGGGGTTGCATGGGCACTACCAGGCAGAAATGCAGATTGGGTACTGGGTCTAATGACACATGTCCACTAGAACCATGTCCCTGTTGGGGACTGTCCAGGGCCACATGCACGTGGCCTGCTGTGTCCTGGTGTGGACAGCACATCACCAGCTGCACTGCTGCTGCTATCGCCACTATGGGAGCGGGCATGTGAGGTAGCTTGTTCACGTAGACCTGCAACAGGTGATGTAGCTGGCCTACGTCCACGTGCCCGATGCCTCACTCCTACCAGATGTTCCAGCACAGACATCTCACGCTCGCAGATTGTCATGCCATGGTCAAGGACTCCAACCATGTCACTCAAACGTCTATCCAAAACTTCAGCAAGCTGCTGTTGAGCATTTGCCATTGCCTGGATGTTGTTGTTTAAAGAACAGACAGCAGCCCTCTGAAGCCTCTGACCTTCTCTGTTGTGCCATTCAGCATGTGCCTGTGCCTCCATTACAGCCTGAAACATGCGTCTGGTGACACCAGCTGCTGCGCTCTGTCTTGCAGGGGCATGTTGGCCAGAGGTCCTCCTACGAGCAGCACTGGCCACATGCCTGTGTGGGGCATCACCAGTCAGTTGGCTGACACCATGGTGTGCAGGCACACCTTCCAGAGCCTCCACACTTTCCTGTTCCAAACTACCACACACCAACTGTCCTTCCTCTATGGTCACTGGTTATGGGGTATGTCTTGGCATGAGAACTGCATGTGGGGATGAGGGTGTTATAGATGGAATGGCAACCAATGGCACAGATTCAGCCCCTGACAACCCTGCCTGTGCCTCAATCATATGTTCATCATCACTGCTAGTGCCGCAGGAGGGGAACGCACCTACATCAACACCTGTGAGGGGCAGACAAGAACTGTACATTACAATCTATACAATAGATACACACACACAGACGCATGCTATGGCACCCAACATGCATGAGATATGACAGAAGGCATGCACTCTTTTCCCACCTTTGCTGAACTAGATTAGTCCAGATTTCAGGTTTTGATGAATTCCGGACTGTGATATAGTTACCTGTGTTGCCCATATCCTTACTTGGATAGGGGGAAGCTTCTCTGTTCACGTGAGAGTGGGGAGCTTTGAGCAGCCTATCTGTCCCTGGAGGAGTGGTCTCAGCCCTGAAACTAGTAGCTTATTGGCCGTTTTGGGTCACGTCCTATCTCTTTCAGTTTCCCTGTTTTAAAACCCGCATTTGTGCAGTTTTGCGCCAGTATACAACTCTGCACAGCTCCTTGTGTTGTCCTGCAGAGTGATACAGGCAACAGAGAGACCCAAGAGAGAATTTTCCAGATTTAAGTATCTTTTTTCTCTGTTTTTTTGCTCCGACTGCCTTTTCCTGCCTAACAAGTGAATTTCTAACTGATCTGTGCTTCAAAAAGTTTAAATTGCATTTGCCTTCTGCTTTTTACAGTTTTTGCACGTGTTTTATATCAATTTAAGTCGTTTTTGTATTGTCCCAAAGTCACAGAACAAAATAGATTCCAAGACAAGTGACAGGAGCCAATTCTTCTTTAAAAAGTATGTGTTTACTGTATGAAAATATAAAAACAGGTTGAGCGCTTTCTTCTACAAATCATAGATTTCATCAGAACACTCAGCAAATGATTTTACTCCCTTATATACTGATATTTCCCACCTTAAACATCCAATTATTCATTTATTCAATAAAATACTAAATCAAGGTAGCTATTTGTTAAAAAAATAGTACTTGTATAAAATCTCTGTATCAAATACATATAAAATACATCTCATGAATGTGCTACATTAAACACGTATTTATATATTTATAGAGAGAGAAGTTCAGAAGAGGAGGGGGCTGAGCATATCAGTGTAGAGTCATCCGCATATTGTATTCATATAGCTTGGGGGATGGCAAGGTGAAGGTCATTAATGAATATGGAAAAAAGTAGTGGTCCTAGGATGGACCCTTGGGGGACACCAAGGTTGACGGGCAGGTGAGTAGAGCGACACTTGTGCCATAGTACGACCTGTTGTCTTTTATCAAGGTAGGACTGGAACCACTTTATAGTGGATGTATCTAGTGACAGGGATTTCAGTATTTTGATGAGAATTTGGTGATTTACCATGTCAAAAGCTTTAGACAGGTCAATAAATAGTGCTGAAGAGAGTTTGTTTAGATTATGTTTTTGTTGATACAATCTTGGTTTTAAGGAAAGAAAAGAAAAATGCAGAGTAGTTGAGGTTGTCCTTTTGGAAAGGTGGTTCCAAAAAGGGGTAAAAACTAAAAGGGGTGTTTTTTTCTTTTTTTTTTTTTTTTTCCCCTTGGTCCAAACCCCCAATTTTCCCAAAAGGGCCCTGTTTTTAATTTTAAAATAATTGGATGTCCCAAAAAGAAAAAAATGGGGCCCCCAAAATATAAAGTTTTTTTTTTTTTTTTTTTTTTTTTTTTTTTTTTTTTTTTTTTTTTTTTTTTTTTTTTTTTTTTTTTTTTTTTTTTTTTTTTTTTTTTTTTTTTTTTTTTTTTTTTTTTTTTTTTTTTTTTTTTTTTTTTTTTTTTTTTTTTTTTTTTTTTTTTTTTTTTTTTTTTTTTTTTTTTTTTTTTTTTTTTTTTTTTTTTTTTTTTTTTTTTTTTTTTTTTTTTTTTTTTTTTTTTTTTTTTTTTTTTTTTTTTTTTTTTTTTTTTTTTTTTTTTTTTTTTTTTTTTAAAAAAAAAAACAATTTTTAAAAATTAAATAAATTTTTAAAATTTATTTTAATTTTTTTTTTTTTTTAAAAAAAAATTAATATAATATATATATATATATATATATATAAAAATAATATATATTATAAGTGTGGTGAAAATATAAAATTAAAAAAAAAATATTTTTGTGTGTTTGTGGGGGTGAAAATTAATAAAATAATTAAATAATAATTTCCACTTAATCTATTTCAAACATACACCTTTAAACCAAAATAAAATTATAACACCCTCCCTTTATAAATATAATAAAATTATTAATATACATAACAACATATACTTTAAATAAATCCATTTATTTATTTATAACAAATATATTTTATATTTATTTTTAATATAAAGGGGAAAATGAACGAAAACAAAAAAGGATGGAGAACCGATGAGAAGGGGAATCAAAAACCCTTTTGGAAATTTAAAAAGTTCTGTCAGCGTTTTAAAAATAAAATCCAGGAAAATGGAACGGGGTAATTCACAAAGGAAGGGTTTTCCATGGGAAAAAAAATTTGTTAAAAAAATTGTTAAAAATTACTTTTTAAAACACAAAAACCCCCCAGAGGAAAGGTCCCACCCCAAAATTGTTTTAAAGCATTAAAATTCCTTTTTAACAAAAACAAGGGAAAGTATTTCAAAAATTAAATTTAAACCTGAAATACAATACAAATATAAATATTAAAATTTTTATTAATATTAATTTTAAAGTTGAAAAAAATTGGGGGGGGAAACTTTTTAAAATAAAATTAAGGAAAAAGGGCCCCGGGGGGTTTTTGGCCCATTTCAAGGCGGGCCCAGGAGGTAAAACCCGATTCCCCAAGGTAATACAAAACAGGGGAGTAATAATGAAGTCTTCTTTAAAAAAGGGGGGCATTCCCCCATTGAGCCCCTAAACCCAAGAAATGTGCCACATACAAACATTGAAAAAGGTTATTGAAAAATAGGTGGAAAAGGAGGGCAAAACAGAAAGGGAAACAGGTAGGGGTTGCCCAAAGGAATATTCTGTGAGTAAATTTTGGGGGGAACTTTTCCTGGGCCCCCTTAAAAATGAAGGCAAATGGTTTTTTTAAAAAGGGGAAATAACGGCTTAATTTAAAATAATTATATTAATTTATTAAATATATATATTAATTAATTGTATTTTGTTCATTTAAAAAGGGGAAAAAAAAGGGAAAATGTAAAGGGGAAAAAGTTAGAGCTAATTTTAATAAAAACATGATTTTCCATGTGGGCAAAACCCAAATAATTGTGAAAAAATATTTTAATATAAATTTTTATAAATTATTATTTGGGGATTATATAAAAATTATTCATAAATAACTATTTATTTTATAAACAATTTTAAAAAATTAATAAATATAAAATTTTATTTTTTTAAAATTTTAAAATTATATATATATAAAAAAATATATTATTAAAAATTAAAAAAATTTTTAATCCCCCCTTATAACATTTAAATTTTAAAAATTTTTAATAATTTAATAATATATTTAATTTTTATAATTTAAATATCCAAAAAATTACAAAAAATAAAACGGAATTGAAAGTGTTCATTTGTCATAAAAATGGCCAAGTGCGGGGAAGCATTAAAAAACCCCACCATTTTACCAGGGGGAAGTCTTTTGGGGGTTTTTAAATTTTTACAACAACAAATTATCCCACCCAAAAAAAAAAACAACAACATTATTTAAAATAAATTAATAAATATAAAATAGTTCCCCAAATTAACAATTAATTATATTTTAATTTTTAATTAAAGGGGGGTAGGTATGGGTTGTTTGGGGTGGGGGTTTTGGAGGTTTTTCAAGGAGATATACAGCCATGGATAGGAAAAAAGAAACACAAAATAAAAACATTTTTCACAGGCTTTTCCAATGGAATGGGGAACCCCAGGAAATAAAACTTTTGAAAGGGAAAATCCCCCTTCCAAAAGGGGGCCGGACAAAACATAGAACAATTTTAAAGGAAAAACTGTTTCCCAAAAACCAAAGGAGGTTTAAAACCGGGTTTTCCGTCAGGGGGAATTGAAAATTTTTTTGAAAAAAAATAAGCCCCTTTTTGGGATCCCCATAATTTGACAAACCCAAAATTTAAACATAGATTTTCCAAAAACCCTGTTATCCCCAAAATTAAATCCCTTGGCAACCCTGGGGGCCCCAAATGGTGAGACAATTTGTATAAAAATGGGCCCCATGGAATGGGAGGGGCCCAGGGGGTGGTTTTGTCCAAAAAAACGGGAAAGGAACCCCACATTTTGGGGGAGGGTTTTTGTGTTAAACCAGGTAGGGGGGGAAATTATGGGAGCACGGGGCCTAGGATTAAAATTTTCGGCAAAACCTGAAAATTAACTTCCTTTTCCATGTAATTTAATTTTCGGGAAGGGGCTTTGTGTTTGAAATCCCTTAAAAATAAGGGGGAATTCCAGGGGAAAATAAAACCATTGGGGAAAATAAAAACCTTTACCTTTGAATGCCTTTAAAGGGAAGCCCTTAAATATCAACTTAATTTAAATTTTACCACCTAAACCCCTTTAAAGAACTAATAATTTTAAAAAGGGGGGGTGGATTAAATAATAATAAAAAATTTTAAAAGGTTTTTTCAAAACGGGAATTACCCTTCAGAAAAAGGAATGAAAAATTTATGCCGGGGTTTGGCCCAAGTGTAAGGTTAAAGCCCCCAAACTTTTAAAAATGGTCCCTGAAAGGGGGGTTTCCCAGGGGTCCCTGCAGTTTTTTTTTCCCCAAAAATTGAAAGGGAAAACCCTGAGGGGACAGAAAGCCATTTACGCCCAAATTTAAAAGGGGGGTAAATAATAGGGTAGGTTGGTAAAAATTCCCGGGGGAACGGTGTGGGTCCCAAAACCCAAAAAAGGGGGGTCTGAAATTAAAGGTTTTGGGGTTAGTTTTGGGGCCAGATGGGGGGGCAGATTGAAAAGGGGAAACCCAAAAATTAATTAAAAAACCTGAAGGGCCATCGACCCATACCTCCCAAACCCCTAAGGGCACCCCCCCTGGTTTAATCCAAAAGGGGGAACACAAGGAAAAATTTGGGGCCTTGCCCCCCAACCCGGGGCCCCTGATTCAATAAAGACCAATTTTCCCCATTTGAAAGGGGGAAAGGGGAAAAAGGGTTTTTGGTTACCAAAATGTTTTAAAAACAAAAAAATTTAAAGGGGCAAAAACCGAGTTGAAAGGTTTGCAACCGGGTTGAAATTGCTTAAAACCCCAAAATTTAAACCCAGGGACACCCCTAAAATTTTTAATTTTCCCTTAAAACCCTATAAAAAAAGGCCTTTTCCCTGCCCTTTGAAAAAAAATAAAGGGGCATCTTTAAGGTTGGGGCCAAAAACCCCCAAACGCTTTTTGGATTTACCCTTTATCCCCAAAGGGGGGCAGTTTTAAAGAAACCACAAAAATATAAAAAACAGGCGGGCCAATTCAACAGTAAGGAATGATCCCCTAAGGGGAGATTTATGTAGGTTTAAACCCAAGAATGGGGCATCAAAAGGAATTTTTGGGCCCTTCCCCCCATGTGGGCAAAAAAGCAAAAAATTGGTTTTTAAAAAAGGGAAAACACCGGGGAAGCCTTTTTTAAAGTATGGTTTGCCTTTGGTAAACAAGACTCCCTTAAAAACGAACCGGGTTCATTCAAAACCCCAAAAACCCCATTGTAAAATTTTGGCCTTAATCCCCCCTTAAAGGGTTTTTCTTAAAAAACCAACCCGGGCCCCTGCCAACAAAATGTAAAACCCAATACCCAAAGGGCGTTAAAACTTTCCAAAAACATATAAAGGGAAAAAATTAACCCATAAGGGACCCAAGTAGTGTTGGGGTTTTTAAATGCCCACATTAGGTCCCTCCCATTTGGGAGTTAATGGCATACCAGGGAACGGAAACCTGAAAAAAGGGGGGGAAAACCCCAGGAGTTATTTTTTGGGGTGTTGCATTTAAAAGGGGTTAAAAAATGTGTCCATCCCCCGTTGAAAATTTGGAAAAAGGCTTAATGTAAAAAACCAAAGTTGTCCTAAGGAAACCAGGCCTTAATGTTTCCATAATTAGAAAAAAGGTTGGGGGGAAAAAGGGGGGAGTAGGTTGTGGAAATGGGGGTAATTCACAGCCCGGACCTTTTAAGGGTGGTTATCCCAATGTGGGGGAAACATGGGGATGGGGAGGGGTTTTTAGCATTTAAAAGGGGCCCATGGGCCAGTTGAACAGAGGCCCCCGGGCCTTTGGCCCAATGCCATAAAAAGGGGAAAGGAGGGGGCCCGGGGGGTAGGAGGGGGGGTCCCCCGAAAGGACACTCCCCCCTTGATTGCACGGGTTTGGGGAACCCTTTAGTGGGGGGGCCCCACCACAAAACCCTGGGAACAGGGACAGGGGCCCAGCCGGGGCGGCCCCCCTGCCCCAGGGGACATGCCCCCCCCAGGGGGACCCCCCCGAAAGGGGGTGAACCCCCCCCGGGGTTAGACCCGGTTTTGGCCCCAGTGGCCCCCCCCACACGGGGAAGGGACAGAGGTTTGCGGGGCCCTCCCCCAGAGGGGGATCCTAATGGTGGTTAAAAAACCAGGGGGTTTTGGAGCTCACCAAAAAGGAAAAGGTCAAAAGGGGGCCCCAGTTGCTTGTTAGGGGCCTAGAATCTAGGGGGGTTTTGGGACCTCCCAACCCATACAGCCTATGGTGTTGCAGTTTAAAGTCAGATATGGCTTAGTAATAAACAGCATTCAGGATTACCTACAACAGTATGCATAGATATCACCATCAACCCAACACAACAGATGGTATACATTTGCAGAGGGAGCACAACACATGCATATATACTGCATGACATCTGTACAATGTGTAGTAGACATGTGACTGCAGCTATGAACAGTTGCCCATTATTGGCTTGTCACTGGGAACCCCAGACAGTGTCTGTCATACCACTGTTTCATGTGACATATGTCCAGTCAGGGATGTGATGGCAGTAACACATCCCTATCACTATGTATAGGCAGCAATCCTCAAACTATGCTCCTGCTGTGCACAGATGTGTGTTCAGTGTGTAACACAGGAAACAAATGGTTCCACACACTGACCAGTCCACAGATGGCCCTACAGATGGGGGTTCCTCACGAACAGTGCACTGTCATGTCTTTTTTAAAACATGCAGAATAGCTATTACCACACACAACATGTTAAACAGGCAGTAGTCTCAATGCAGCATGGCTACACTTACATGCTGTAGTCATGTGTGGCAGATCACCCTCCTGTCTTTAGGCTATTTCCCACTGTGTATGATGTTTGAGGAACATCCAGATATCATCTGTAATGCCGTTTCAAAACACCACATCCAAGTACCACTCACAGTGACTGTCATGGCCAAACACCAACATGATGTTCCTAGATAATGTACTGTGTTTATCATGCGAATGGCTATGGGAACACCATCACAGCTGTTCAACATGCAATCAGAGGGAGGACTGCAATAGGTGCAGAGGCCATCACCTGATCATGTCCATCACTTAAAATACACATGCTGCGGGAGCAGGTGTAAAACCCACATCCACCAGAGAGTGTGGGGGAAAGGACAGACAAAGTACACCAGAAAAGGGGCTTGGAGACTAAACCCTAAGCATCTTTCTGCCACATGCCTCCCAGTACAGGGTCAAACCCTGACTGACTAGTCATTACTATTACATGTGCATGAAGTTACTACATGTGCCACAAAGCAACATGTTGCTGTGCTGTATGAACATATATGTGTGTAGGTGTGAGACATCTGCAACAGAGATATAGTAGACATACATTAGGTGTAGCACACATGGCTGTCCATGAACGGATGCCATTGTCACCACAACCACACTTTTAATGGATTTGCATTGCCCCTTTTGCCAGGGCCACAAATACTCACCCTAAATACTTAGTTTGCCACACTGCAGTTATGCACAGGACTGCATGCACCACAGGGATATCTGGAGGATCTATGGTCTAGGGCATGTGAAAGTGTTTGACATCTGTTGGTATGCCAATGAGGGTTATACTGGGAGTGACTGTGGTTGGGAGCATCATAACCCACATGCAGACACAAGGTGCCAGTACTGACATGCATGTATGCATTGCTTCATGGGTGTGTAGTGGTTGGCTGTGCAAGATGGCTGTACAAGGCTGGGTGGGGGGTAACCCTTTGGCATCGCACCCCGACAATGGGGGTGAAAGGGTGTAGTGTCTGAAATCCCCCACACAGATGGGTACTGCATGATCTGCCCTGACATCCTGGTTACTATTGTGTATGGCCATAGCTTTGCAATGCATGCCATGTCTGTGTTTGATAGCCCTTTCAAATGGACATTGCCTGGGATGTGCATATCCTACAATACTGTACAGTGACAAGTCCAGGTGTACCTGGTTTGGCAGACACATGTTGTGTACACAGACTGCTATCCCCCGATATGCCAATACTTGCCTGGTGGCAAAACCTGCTTATAGTCAGCAGGTCGACCCTGCACCTGCACTGATAGCATGATACAGGTATTCCTGGTGTCAATGGCATCAGTCTATACAGGGCACATGTGTACGGCATTGTATGGCCTCTGTGGATTACATTTGATAGCACCACATATGTTGCAGGCATCCAGTGGGGAACATAATGAAGGCATATTGTCCGCAATTATGTGCCTATTGTACCACTCTACAGGGTGCCATGTCCTCTGCAGCCCAATGAATCACCCCATGCCTACTATCTGTCATCAATGTGCATGGCACTAGCAACATAGGGATACCCTTAGGCAATTTTTGTTTGAAAATGGGTCAGGAAAAGGTACTAGTAGGGTTGCATACTTTGTTCACGGGCCCTTTTTCCAGTTGTGGGGGTATGGCTTGCCAACACAGCCCCTTGGCTGACTGACATCTGTACACTCAGGTGGCCAATGTGTCATAAGACAGACACCATAGGAAAACTACAAAACCCCTTCCCAACATGTCCAGTGGTTAGACACTCACAGCCACCCCCACACAGGCTTTGCCAGCCAAACACACACACTTCCCATGTTTTGTATTAAAACCCCATCTACCAAACCACACTGCAGCAATTTTTGGGGGCACACACAGGCAATACTGGGTTACAGTACCCCAAAGGGGTATTCCTAGGTGGGTGACAACAGCAGGATTGACAAAGGTGGTCATGGATTTGTACAGAAAATGCATACTCTACAACATTGCACTTGTCTCAACACACACACACACACACACACACACACACAACACACACACACTTGGCAAGTCTGGGATTAGAACACTGACCTATGCATTATCACACTACAGCATTATGCAGTTACAGAATGCCCACCCAAAATTTTTGGGTCACAGCACTCCCAGAGGTGTATTTCTAGGTGGGTGACATCATCAGCCTTGCCAAAGTTTGGGGATAGGGAAATTTTATGGAGTGTGAGCAGTCTAAAAGCATTATTCTCCTCAGGCAAAAAAAAAAAAAAACACACACACACACACACACACACATTGGAAAATCTGGGATTAGAACACTGACCTAACTATTTCACACTACAGCATTACGCAGTTACAGAATGCGCTACCTGATTACTGGGGCACAGCACTCCCAGAGGTGTATTTCTAGGTGGGTGACATCATCAGCCTTCCCAAAGGGGGGTATAGGGAAATTTTATGGAGTGTGAGCAGTCTAAAAGCATTATTTTTTCAGGGAGACGGGGAAAACACACACAGTTGGCAAGTCTGGGATTAGAAACTGCCCCAACTATTTTCACACTACAGCATTAGCAGTTACAGAATGCGCCCGAGATTACTGGGTTACAGCCCTCCCAGAGGTGTATTTCTAGGTGGGTGACATCATCAGCCTTGCCAAAGTTTGGGGATAGGAATTGTATTAAAGGGTGAGCAGTCTAAAAGCATTACTCTGTCCTCAGGCAGATGGAGAAAGACACACACACACACACACACACACACACACACACACACACACACACACACACACACACACACACATGCCAGTGGTGGGATGAAAAAACCTGCCTATCTAAGATCACTTTTCAATACTACATAGTTATGAGTCCCCACAGAGACTACGCATTTCAAAGCTGTCATTATGACCTTCTAGGAATGCAGACATCAACAGGGATGCTGGCAGATAAGATGTACATACCTGTGAACCTGTGTGTTTAAAGTAGGAATCCCTCCTGACCTGGAGTATGCCCATCTGTGGAATGGACGACTACTAACACTATACAGGGTTACAATGGCTATGCCCATACACAGAGGCTCATAACTGACCCAAGGTCTCACTGGGCATGCTCACACAATTAGTAGCACAGGGCTGTTCGGAATGCACTGTGTCTCCATTAAAAAGGATATACTGGGCATGCTCATACACTTAGTAGCACAGGGCTGTCTGGGATGCACTCTGATTCTAAACACGGAAGGCCACAGTGGCCATGTTATTACAGTTAGACATAAAGAACACATTGTAATGGACTCTGGGGTTAGTAGTTATTATTAGCAGGAATGCTGCACTACATATATCTGACACCGGTCTTATACACAATGTCTGCTGCTGTCCATCACCTTAGATGTCCATTCTATACCAAGCACAATACTACCACTCACAGTGATGTCTTGTTAGAAGTGGCAACTGCTTGACCAACACAATGAGCCAATGTCCTGCTGTAATTAAAGGGTTTTCCAGGGTTTGTCATTCTGGGATGACATGCCCGAAAGTAGACAGGCCTTTGTCACATATCACATGCATCCATGATTCAAGGGGGTGGGAAAAATACCTAAGGGGCCCTTTGCCCATATAGTGCCATTCCAAGGCAAATGTCCTAAACATAGGATAACACCCTGACACCTAGAAGACAACTGCAATGAATGCTTTTGCTAACCAGTGCTAGATGTGTAGCATTTGTAATCACAGCTTCTCACTGTAGATCCAACAATGGGGAATACTGACATCTTTCAGTGAGGAACACCTGGCTGAAGGCTCTGGTGCACAAAACACTACCACCATATACCTCAGAACCAGACATGTGGGGCCCTAACACAGGTATGGACTGCTCCAGGTGGTGGTGTCCCCACATACAAAAGGCCACTCACATGTACTGACCAGTACTCCCAAAAAGGCATCACAGATGAGTCAGGTGCAGGGCACAGTGTCAAAAGCTGCATTCTAGGATGTAAAACCCCCAGACACCACCATGCCCTCGGACCAAACCCAAAACACATCCATACATGTTTGGACATATAACAGTACAACACCATGTGACCTTTTACCAGTGGACTGTACCTAGCTCTACATCAACTGTGCAGAGTACCCATGTACTGACACAGTTGCATTGTTTAATGCAATGATCCACTGTTTGTAACCAGGTCAGCTGTACACATACCAGGGGCCCTCTTATTTACAGCATTAACAGATGACTGTTGCTGTAAACCCGTAAACACCCTCATGTTTGGATATGTACATTCCACACACATACAACATATATGTAAATAGCATAGCTGTTTTGTCCTTGTGCAGACAGGTTACAGCCATTACACACATGCACATGGAATTGGTCCATGGCTGCTGAATGCTAACAGTACATAAGGTGTGATATCAATGTTGACAGAGGTAACATTCCCCCTGTACTGGCCACCCATTACACCTATCATTCATACAACAGTCCATGTGTCATGTTTTCATTACACATGTCCACCAAAAGCAATGCCTACAAACATGCCCAAATGACAGGAATGTAGGACCTACACACATGTACATGTAGTGGGTGCATTCAGATACCATTTCAGTTGCTGATGTTTGCAGGTGACGTGTTTTGTACATCATGCAGTTGCAATGCAGCCTCAACATTGCCAACTGTATATGGTGATATGCTGAAAGTACGGGAAAAATGTACTTCAGGTATGGACAGATTTTGGACATAACTGGGTGGGGCATCTTTGCAGATGGATGTTTGCTGAGGACAGCTCACAGGTGTGTCACAAGCAGTCCTACAATAACCTGTGTAACTGCTAAGCTGGTTTTGTTAATTGAAGGGGAACACACACAACTTAGACAGTCAGGGGGGACACCAAGGTAAATCACTTGACACCTGTAACAGTTAAGACCTCCCATATGCATATATCAAAGTTGCCAAAGGAAGCATCAGTACACTTTGTAACCTTTCAATACTGCTGTAAGTCTGTCATATGAAAATGGGTAAAGGGGTTTGATTCACAGTACTGGCATGTGTTTGGGGTGTTTTCCATATATCACGTATGGTGGGAATACATCTCAATTGTTACTCACTCTCCTGTACACTGGTGTAGACATCTGTACAGACTGCAATGTAGAAAGCAGGACATAGGCAAAGGGGTGTATCTCCCCAAGGTATCTGTATTGGGGACATAGGTGTATTCAAAGTGAATGCCACAGTGTGTGTATGTGTGTGTGTATGTATGGCTGTCTGGTCCCTGGAGTGGGGTGTATTACCATAGTGAACTGATAAGACCCCCCCCCATCCAGGTGAAGCAATCTACTATCCCCGTTGATGTCCTCGATCTTAGGCCATACTGACTACCTGTACATGTGTAATCTCTGTGGCATGTAGGTGCACAGTACTGTAATGTTTATTTGCACATAGGCAGGGTCCTCACCCCCAAACTAGCAACTGTGTGTGTGTGTGTGTGTGTGTGTGTGTTTGTGTGTGTGTGTGAGTGGGGTGGGTGTGTACTGTGTCTCTGAATACATTTTTGGAAAACCCGAGGGGTGGGGGTAGGTTTTGTTTGCATCCCGTCATGGGAATGTGTATTACTGCTTCCCAATGAGGCATCACTTCCACTGGCCTCACCCTTGTCATCAGCTAGACCGCCCCTTTACCTCCCCCTCCATGTAACTGTACCTGTGATGTCACCCAGTATGGATGTCACCTTTTAGCCCCAAATAGCTTAATACACAGCTATCATGCTCTTGGATCAATAGATGAGACATGTTTGGAACATGGGACTTTCTAACTGTGATGTGGGAAACTACAAAGTGCATGCTGGTATTTTCATACATACCTGTGAGTAGTCCACATTTACATATGGGACACTAACTGCAAACACTGACATCCACCAGCACATGCAATTAGACCTGAAGGAGGAAGGCAGAACATCAAGACCAACATGCAGTTACTGTTGTTAAAAACACATACTGTTAACAGTACAAAATGCATTCTAAACCTGTACCACATGGTATGTCTGCTGCCTGTCAACAGTACACAACAATTGTAATCTGACATCTTCCTAGTCTGTTCACCCTGTGCATCAGACCATATGAGTATGTCCCTGCACTGATGGTGTGGATGACAGGGATGCGGCAAAGACATCATCATATGCACAGGGTGATAATGTTTGTCAGAAGCCTAGGCTGCACCATTGGATGACATGATGTGTGGGGGTTTGGGGCCCTTTTATCTCATTGGGCGGGGTGGATGGCATGTGTGTGGGCGGGGCCCTACATATGTTTTCCCGGGGTGGGTATGTATGCACACAGTTCTGGGTGTCTGGCCTACACAGGGGGATTATTGACAGCTGGGCTGTACAGGCCAGGTTTTACAGTTCACGTGTCCGGGCCCTGGCCATTTACCTTTCCTGCCAGGGGGTTTCATGGGCACTACCAGGCAGATGCAGATTGGGTACTGTCATGACACATGTCCACTGGGAAACCCTGTCCCTGTTGGGACGTCCAGGGCCAGGGACGGGCCTGCTGTGTCCTGGGTGGGCAGCACAGCACCAGCTGCACTGCTGCTGCTACGCCACTATGGAGGGGATGTGAGGTAGCTTGCACGGGCCTGCAAAAAGGTGATGTAGCTGGCCCCGCCCACGTGCCCTCCCTCCTACCAGATGTTCCAGCACAGACATTCCCCCGAGGGTTGTCATGCCATGGTCAAGGACTCCAACCATGTCACCCAAAAGCCCATCCAAAACTTCAGCAAGCTGCTGTTGAGCATTTGCCATTGCCTGGATGTTGTTGTTTAAAGAACAGGGCAGCAGCCCTCTGAAGCCTCTGACCTTTCTGTTGTGCCATTCAGCATGTGCCTGTGCCTCCATTACAGCCTGAAACATGCCTGGTGACACCAGCTGCTGCCCTGTCTTTCAGGGGGATGTTGGCCAGAGGTCCTCCACAGCAGCACTGGCCACATGCCTTTTCATCACCAGTCAGTTGGCTGACACCATGGTGTGCAGGCACACCTTCCATAGCCTCCACACTTTCCTGTTCCAAACTACCACAACCCCAAATGTCCTTCCTCTATGGCCCCTGGTGATGGGGTATGTTGGCATGAGAACTGTGGGGGATGAGGGGGTATAGGTGGAATGGCAACCAATGGCACAGATTCAGCCCCTGACAACCCTGCCTGTGCCTCAATCATATGTTCATCATCACTGCTAGTGCCGGGAGGGGGAAACCCCTACATCAACACCTGTGAGGGGCAGACAAGAACTGTACATTACAATCTATACAATAGATAAAACACACAGACACATGCCATGGCACCCCAAAATGCATGGATATGACAGAAGGCATGCACCCCCCCTTTGCAAAGATTAGCCAGATTTGGTTTTGATGAACACTGTGATATGTTACCTGTGTTGATATCCACTTTGGGTGAAGCCTGTTCACCAAAAGTAGCTTTTGCAGATCTGTCCCAGGATGGGCTCAGCCCTGAAAAAGTGCAGGGGCATTAAACTCTTTCAGCCCCGAAAACCCCATTTTCATTTTAAACCCGTATACAACTCTGCACAGTCCTTGTTTGCAGAAAGGGTACAGGCAACAGAGAGACCCCAAAAGGTTTTTAGATTTTAAATACCCTGTTTTTTTCCGACTGCCCCCGCCTAACAATGAATTTCTAACTGACTGTGCTTCAAAAAAATTGATTTTCCCCTTTGCACATTTTTCAGGATACAATTTTAAATGTTTTTTATTGCCCAAACACAGAAAAAAATGATTCCCAAGTGACAGGAGCCAATTCTTCAAAAATGTTTTACTGTATGAAAAATCAGGTTTACCTTTACAAATCATGACATCAGCACACAAATGTTTTACCCCATATACTGATATTTCCCCCCAAACATCCAAAAATTTATTCAATAAAAACAAATCAAGGTAGCTATTTTTTAAAAAAAGTACTTGATTCTCGTACAAATACATATAAAAAACATCTCATTTAAAATGTTTCTACATTAAAAACAAAAAATTTATATTTTTTAAAAAAGAAATTTTCAGAAGAAAAGGGGGGAACATATCAGGGGTTTTAAATTCATCCGTCCCCAAAAAGTATATTGGGGTTCGGTCCCTTAATGAATATAAAGTTTTTTAATGGAAAACCCTTTGGGGCAATTGAACCGGGCAGGTGCAAACATTTGCCATGTTTTTTCCCCCGTTGGTCTTTAAACCCCAAATAGGAAAAAGGAACCAAAATTTATAGAAAAAATGTAAAACTGGGGACAAAATTTCAGATTTTATGAAATTTTTTATTTACCCCAAAATTTAACAGGTCCCAAAAATTTCTGAAAGATTTGTTTAAATTAATGTTTTTTTGGATTTCAATTTAGAACCCAAAAAAGGCAGTATATTAAAGGGCTTAAAAAATTTTTCACGGCTAAAAATTTTGTTAAGTTAAATTTAATTTTTTTTAATGCCAAATTTTTCCAGAATTTTTAAATGAAAGGGGGAAAAGGTTTGGGGATTTCCTCCCTTTAAGGAAGGGTTTAATATGGGAAATTTTTCCCCAAAACTGGGTAAAATTTTAATATTCCCCCTTTGAAAAATTAAAATGGGGAAACAATACCTTTTTTTGTTGGGAGGAAATTTTGCCCCGGTTAAAATTTTTCTGCTTGGGGGGTTTTAAACATTGGGTTTTTGTTTCCCCGTAAAAGGGGGGAAAATTAATGTTGTTGGGGGCCCGGTTTAAATGAAAAATGGGGAGGGGAATTTAAAAAGGAAGGTAGAATAAATTGTTTGGGGATATTCTTAGCCCCAATGGTTTTTACCCCCTCGTAAAAATATTAAAAGCTTAGCTTTTCCCCTTGGGTTTTTTGTTTCATGTTTTGGGGTTTAGTAACGGGTTGTTTGAATTTTTTTATGCAGGATGTTTTTTTCAAAAATATTATGTTTTTGTTTCCCTTTCTTAAATTTTTCTAAATTTAATTGGTTTTTGTTAAAAGGGTTTTGTTTCTTCCCTTTTTCCCCCAAAATTTTTTCCCCCAAATTTTTTTTATGTTTTGGTTTTTTAAAAGCCATTGGGGCATTTTAGGTTTTAGGTTTTAAAGTCTTTAGCCTTTTTTGGAAGGATAAAATTGGTTGCTAAAGGTTACAAATTTTAAACCCGTTAACCCCTTAGGGGTTATCCCCAAAATTCAGGGTTAAAAACTTTTTGAATATTTTTTGACAGGGTGGTTTTAGTTTAAAGTTATTTTATTCTTATATATAAAAAGTTGGGGCATTAAATTTATCAAAAGGGGTTCCGAGTTCCCCTACCCCGTTAGGAATTTATTTTATTTTAAATATCTAAAAAGGTTAATTTCTTGTTAAAATTTTCCAGGGGGAATTTTTAAAATTGGGTTAAAATTTGGGGTTTTCCGGCTTCTGCACCCCGGTTCCCCAATATTTTTTCAAACCTGGAAAATTTTTTCCCGGGGGTATTTTGGGAAAGCCCAAAAGGTTTGTTTTTCCCTTTTTTTCCCCGGGGGTAAAATCAATAATTGATACCGGGGTTTAAAGTTTGGTTTAAAATTGTAAGTTCCCTTTTTAATTTCAACCCCCTTTCCCCCGGTATTCGGTTCTGCCTTTTTGGCCCTTATAAACCCCCTTTATATTTCCCCTTTCTTTTACCCGGTTTTAACTGTTTCTGTTTTTTCCCAAGTATCAAAGGAATTTTTAAATTTCCATTAAACTGAAAAAGGGGTTATTTAAAATTTTTTATAAGAAATTGATGGGAATTAAAAGGAGAGAGTTTAAATTTTCAACTTTATAAATTCTTTAAATTTAAAGAATTTTAAAAAAATTTAAAGGGGGCCCAAAATGTCAAAAAATTTTAAAGGATAATTTTTCCCTTTAATTTTTTGGGTTTGGGGAATCTTTAAATGATTTTTGGGTTTAGGTTTTTATTTTCTTTAGGTTCCCTTTTATTTTTTAAAAAGTTGTTTTTAAATTAAGGATTTATTTAACCCCTGAATTTTAAAATGGGAAAGGGAGTTTGGAATTGGGTTTCCCCTTTTTTGGGGTAAAAAAAAAGGTTGGGGCCCAGTGGGTTTTTGGGGGAAAAAAAATGGGGGAGGTTAAAAATGAAATAAGGGGGATAAAAATTTTTAAAAGGGTTTTTTAAGAATATTTAAAAATTTAGGCCCTTTGTATTGGTAGTTTAAAATTAATTGGGTCCCCAATAAAGAAAAGTGGTTAAAAGGGGACAGTTAAAGGGTTTTAAATTTTAATTGGACTTTTTAAGGAAAAACTTTTGGACTGGCCCCAAAAAGGGGGGAGTTATCCCAAATTCCCTAAAAACCCCCATTTAGGGTTAAGGGGAAAAATTCCCCCAAAACACAGCCATCCCCCCAAAACATGGGGGAAAACCCCTTTTAAGGGTTTTTAATGCTACAGGGGCCCCCTCGGTTTCCTAGAACACTGGAAATTTTTATGAATTTCCCAAACACCAAAATTATTTATTCAATAAAAAAAAACAATAGATTTTTTAGACTTTTTAAAAACCCCAAACCCCAAAATTCCTAGAATTTAATTTAAAATAAATTTATGGAAAACGGAACTCCCCCAAAAGGGGAAAACATAATTGGGCCTGAACACACCCAAATGGGGAAAAAATTTTTCCTAAGGGGGATACCCCAAGGTTGACGGGCCCTAAAAAACTACTTGGCCCTTCCCCTTTGTCCCCAATGAGAAACCATGGTGAAGAACTTCTCAAAAGCAAACTTCGCACTTCTCAAAACTGAAGTGGAATCCTTCAAAGCCCCCGGGCCAGTGGAAAATACAGCCCAAAACGCAGAATCCTTTACAAACGCATTCTATGGACACCTACAGAAATGCATGGATCGTGCTATCCCAAATAAAACCAAGACTCACTCCTCCAAAGGCAGGAGACCTGTCTGGTGGACCCCAGCCATAAATAAGCTATACAACAGAAGGAGGAAGCTACTACATGATAAAGCAAAATCCCAAAAGGCATCTCTGATCAGTACTAGCAAGAAACTACGATCCCTCATAAAATCATCTAAGGCCAGATTCAAAAGAAAAATTGCACAAGATGCTAAAGATAATCACAAGGCCTTCTTTAGTTATGTCAGGAACCTGGGTGGCAACTCCCAGATATGCTCTGAGTCAGTGCAAAATGACAAAAAATACACTGAACCCACAGACATTGCCAACATCCTGGCAGACAGGTTCAGTGCAAACTCCCCCCCCCCTTCACCCCCAAAAGAGCAAATGTCTATCCCAACAGAGTGTAGCCTCCCTGACTTCACAGATGCACAGGTAAGAGCTGCCCTCTCCAAAGCAAAAAATACAGCATCAATGGGACTGGACGGTGTCCCGGGCTGCGTCTTACATGAGCTCCAAGAACTGAAACATCATATAAAGTCACTGTTCAATCTCAGCCTTACTACAGGATATGTACCCAAGGAATGGCATACAGCAACAGTGGTCCCACTCCACAAAGGTGGTGCCACAACAGACCCCGGAAACTATCGCCCTATAAGCCTGACTAGCCTGGTATGCAAAGCTATGGAGCGTATCATCATGGAACTCATACACAAAGACATTGGGAACCTCCAAACACTGGATCCTACCCAATTCGGCTTTGTTAAGGGCAGATCTTGCCTCTTGAACCTGGTCAACTTCTTTGAAACAGTCACCAAGGCCATAGATGAAGGGAAGGTAGTCCACACAGCCTACCTGGACCTCACAAAAGCCTTTAACACAATACCCCACTCGGGCATCATAAATAAGCTCACCAGCTTAAATATCAACCCCTATGTCACAAGATGGATTGCAAACTGGCTCAGGGATAGAATCCACATGGTCATATTTATATATATATATATATATATATATATATATATACATATATACATATTCCTATCTATGTGCACACATCAGTGACATGCATATATATTTAGTATTAAGTTGTAATACTTATACATATGTAGACTTGTATATGTTGATTCACACATTACAGTACATTACAATGTACTGTACATATTTACACAAAGTGACTGTCCCATTTGTGGTCTGTACTGTGTACTGTAATGCCTGTAGTATAAGGTGTAGTCTAACGACCACTTACCATGTATACAGATTAGATGGCTTAGTGGTAGGCCCCATGACTATGGTGTCCAGGGTTCAACATCTGCGATGTATTAGACATGTTTTACTACAGAATAAGATGAATTTAAGCAGTTGTAAGCAGGTTTAAAGGTGTTTGTGTGACATTATACCAGTGGTTGTACACAGTTAAACAAACTTTACAACCCACAACCTGGGCACGCAAATATGGCCACTTCTGCTAACTACTCAGGATATATACATTTCAGTGACGTAACAACTCACTATTTGCTTACATAACATTACATTGTCTGTTAACTGTACTCTTCAGCACACATGGGTTTATGTGTGTTCCAAATGTTTATTATTCTGTGGAATATTACCTATATATGTAAGCTGTGGTTAAGGTATACTATGTAACATGTAAAACATCTCTGACTTTATTGGGATTTGAACCATGACTGCACAGATATTATGCAAATGCTGTAGCCATTACACTATTGACATTAACACTCCTTCTGCCTATTTCCTATGTCCATGAATCCTATGTGTAAGCTTGGCTACACAACAGGCGGAGCCACCCACACCCAGTGAGCTTCTCAAAATACCGACATAACACACGAATTGAGAGACTATACATTAACATCCTATCTACATTTGGCATAGCCCCTCACTGACACACTTCAGGGGAAACCTTGATGTGTGACTGGGCAACAGTATATACACCCCTGGGATCATGCGTCCCAGAAACATACAGACAGGGTGTGGGGGAGCCACTCCAGTTTTATAGCTGCAAGACCTGTTGGAGAAATTGAATGCTGTTGAGTTGTCATTTTAACATGCCCTTTTGAGATCACTATCTGCCCCATCACCCTACAGCACCCCAGTCTTCAACAAATTCCAGCAACTCTGCCTGGAATCACTTCATTGGCTATGCTTGACAGAGGCTCAGTTACTTCATTAATGGTGCAGATAAAGCCACCACACTGTAGCTATGCTTCTAAATGCCCTTGGGCAGATAGCCTACTACCTATCTGTGAACCTCTACAGTGCAGGCCATCTTCAACATCATATGTGATTATACAGAGTTTTCTGATCACAATATACAGTGTAAAGTCACCATGTAGTCAGACAACAGTTAAGTACAGCAAGAGCATACAGACTACTGATACATAATCACTTCAAAAGCCTATCTTGGAAGCTAGTGGACTTAGGTTTCAGGCTTTGTATTTCTTACCAGTAGGTTACCTACAGGAAAGATGGGACACGAGCACAGATAGGAAACATGCCTGAAACAATGCCATACCAACTTGCATGTGTCAGCCTAAGGCTTTGGAATGCTGGGCAAGCCTATTGGCGCCCCCATGGTGCCATTTTTAGGCAGGTCTCAGAGGTGAATCAATGAGGGTTAGGCTATTCAACACCAGGGGTAGTACTCACAACATGCATGCACTCACAGCACCCCTCAGTATGGACAACATCTACATCTGTTCTGTGTCTGGGACCTGTGTAAGGCTCCTGTGAGCACACCGGCACTACCAGGCTACAACCCATAACACATATTTCAGCCACTGAACACAGACTGGCA
The DNA here is from genome assembly GCF_019279795.1 of Protopterus annectens. Classification (NCBI taxonomy): domain Eukaryota; kingdom Metazoa; phylum Chordata; order Ceratodontiformes; family Protopteridae; genus Protopterus; species Protopterus annectens. The sequence continues at coordinate 1,377,563,323 of NC_056743.1, forward strand.
CAGACATGGAGGGGGTGTATCCCTATTCATCGGTGATACCTACACCTTCAAGTTAGTGGCGCAGCATAATACCCCTGTGATCATCCATGTGCAGCTAACATCAGCCACAACTGCAATGCAAACTGTGAGCTGCTACAGATAACCCTCCATGACCCAGGAGCACCACAACAACTTTCTGGAGACAGAGGTAAACATGACAGTCCTACCAGACACCCTGTTATTGGTCAATATCAGCTACCCTACACTTAACTGGATAACCTACTCGAGTATTCACTTCCAGTCCCAGCACGTCCTTGGATTTATCACCTCATATGGTCTGTATCAGTTGTTAGATGGACTAACGAGAGGTGAAAACGTACTAGAAGTGGTAATCACTGACATGTGCAACAGGTGCACTACAGCAGAGGTAAACCGGTCACTGTTTAGATCTGAACATGAACTATTCACAATGATTTCCACTCCCAACCATCTCCCCCACCCAAGGAGCACACAGTGAATACCTTTCCTACAGCTAAATTCACAGTACTAATGACAGAGGTGGGAGGATTCACAGCCCCCATGCTCAGGGATGACACTGCTCAAGATACAGACAGAATTACAGATGCACTCTATAAGCACCTACACAGATGTATGGGTCGTGCCATCAGTGGTAAACCAGGACTCGCTACACCTACACAAGGATGCCAGTCTGCTAAACCCTTGCAATATACAGGCTATACAACTGAAGTAGAACAGTAGTCAAGAACAACTGCAAATCCCAAGACATGCAGACATCCATGGCCAGTATTAGCAAGCCACTTATTTTACTCATGTAATCATCCAAGGCTGACATCCACAGGTAAATAGGCATGGATTTGGAAGATGACCACAAAGGCTTCTTTGGCTATGTCAGGGATCTAAGCAGTAACACACAGATTTGCACTGTGTTGGTGCAATACTGCACTGAATATACTGACCCTACTGATATCACCAACACACTTGATGATACATTTGATGCAAGCTTCATCCCCAATAGGGCCCACAACAATACCCAAAATGTACAGTATCCCAGACATCTGAGACATACAGGTGGTAATAGCCCTTTCAAACGGCATGACAGAGCATCGATGGAGGTAGATGATGTCCCAGATTGAATTCTGCAGACACTACAAGACAAAGTTACCCCACACTTAATGTAGCAATTCATCATCAGCCTCTACATAGGCTACATGGTCATTCAATGGTGCATGGCAACAGCTATTCCATTCCACCAAGGTGGTGACACAACTGACCATGGTAACTACCACCCCATAAGCCTGAGTAGCCTGATCTCCACGGCTATGGAGTGCATCATCATGGCACTCATTAACATAGACAATGGTAACCTCCAGACACTTGATCCAACCCAGGTCAGCTTGACTGAGTGCAAATCATGCCTACTGAACCTGTTTGACATCACCTAGACTTTAGGTGTGGGGCGTGGTAGTTCACACATACTACCTGGACCTCGCCAAGGGTTTTGACACCATTCCCTACTCGGGTATTATTTCTACACTCACCAGCCAGTACATACACCCATACATCACAGGTTGGTTTGCCAACAGGCTTAGACACAGAACCCACATGGTAAGTCTAGCAGCCTCTAGCTCCAACTCTTGACCAGTCACAACTAGTGTCCCACAGGACTCAGCCCTGGGACCCCTACTGTTGCCATATACTTCTCAGAGGTAAGGGCTAACATAGGTGGACTACAGCAGACCGTGTTTGGCGATTACTGCAAACTGGGAGTCATAACTGACAGTCCAGCTGTCACAGATGTTCTTCAAGGGGCCTCACATAGACCATCACAGGGTGTCAGAGTCATGGCCTCCAGCTAAAGGCCACATACTGCATGGTCATTCCATTTTGGGAAACTACACAAACACATATTAACACACGAGTGGCAGACACTATAATTCAGACAACGTAATGGGTATGTGGGGACTACATTAGATAGTGGTCTCTCCTTTGACAATCATATCTGCAAAGTAGTTAGGACATCCATCTATGTAGTCCATCTGATTACTTAAGGGTTCGCATCTAAACAAAATGAGGTTATTGTGCCACTTTACTCATCATTCATCAATCCCATCATCGCGTATGATAACCCATTTTGGATGTACCTCAGAAGACACATCCAACAGTAGGATGGGCCACGAACTTACCTCACCAAGAGGAATAATGCCCTCAGACATTTGTCCTATGCTGCCAGACTGCATAAACTCTGGCATTACTCAGTGGCATCTCATTTACTCAGAGATGATATTTGCTGGCCAACAAAGCTGTGTCCAAGTCAGGCTTAATGTATATGCTCCACCTATGGGAATCCATGTCACAGTGAGCCACACACTGTAATGAGCTACACCTTGCCACAACCATAACTAGAAAATGCTGGAGTGACAGATTCCTGTCATGGGTAGTCCCCATGCTTTGGAACTACCTCCCTGATTACATTATATGGAGCCCCTCACTAACACTCCAGGGAATCCTTGCAGAGTGGGTGGGGAACAGTGGATACACCACAGGGATCCCGCAATTGGCTCTGCTCCACAGAGGGACAGTTAGTTAATCAATGGGGTGGCGACAGCAGACACATTTTGGCTAGGCTTATGAATGGCCTCGGGCAGTTAGGCAAGTACCTACCTATGTACCTGTGAACCTATACATACAGTATTAACACATGCAGATTGCTTAATTTAATGTTCAGGTATTGACTTACCTTGTGCCGATGGCAGTTGTGTGTACAATAGTTGTGGGCTGCCTATGTAAGATGCGCACAGTAGACCACCTATACATGACAATTTACAGGTGGTCGTGTGTGTGTGCCATCCATGTTTACTGTGTGTGCAGGTGGAGAATGGTGTCAGTCCATAGGTGCCTACACTGTCAGTGTGTGTGCTATACGTTCCCTCTTTGCCAAGGCATGGGCATACTGGGCATGCCTCCATCTGCTTACTGGGGTTGGCACAGGGTGTTCGTGTTCTGAGTCCCTCTGTGCCTGTGGGGCCCTTGGTAATGGTGGTGGGCTGTGGGGGCCTTCACCATTCTGTCCCTGCTGCAGCTGTTTCCACAGGATCATATTGTGTAGCATGGCACATACTATGAAGATGTGGGTACACATGCCTGGAGAGTACTGCAAGGCTCCACCAGATATGTCCAAGCAGCAGAACCGTGATTTCGGCATCCCAGACACAAGCTCTATGATGAGTCTGGTCTGTGCGTGGTCCTCATTATGGCATTCTTGCATGGGTTGTGTGTGCATTTCTGATGGGAGTCATCATCCATGGTTCCAGTGCATAGCCAGCATCCCCCATCAGGTGGCCATATGGGATGTCCCCCCCTGGCAAATACCAGATACAGCTGTGAGGCATGCCAGATGTGGGAGTCGTGATAGCTTCCAGGGCTGCTAGCACACACATCCATGATAATGCCCTGGGCATTGCACATGACCTAGCAGTTGATGGAGGGGTATCCCTTGCGGTTTATGTAGCACCTACCCTGCTCACCAGGTGGTGACTTGATGTGCAGTCTATTGCACCCAGTACCTCCGGGTAGTCTGCTACATGGAGGAAGAGACGCATATTGCTGGAAACTCCTCCTGCACTCGAGGGAAGTATATGTGCTCATTGGCATGTGGTAACATGGCATCCAGGAACTGGTGGAGTACCCTGGATGCTGATGCCTGTGAGATCCCCATGATATCCCCAGTAGGCCTTTGAAAGGTACCTGTGGCTAGTATTCTCAAGCTTACACATACCTTTGTGTCCACTGTGATGGGTTCCTCTCTGTTATTTCTGGCTCTGAGGCATGGCTGGCACAGCTCAACAAGTTGCTGTATGGTATCCCTGTCCACCCTGTAACGCTCTATCTCCAGATCATGTAGCCCCTGGCAGGTTACCCTGGGTCTGAACACTCTTCTCCTCCTCAGGTGCCTGAGATGGTTGTCAACATCATCTTCCACACCACCTTCAGTCTCCAACGCATGCTGGTGACTCAAAGCTATGGCAGCCCCTAATATGTACATATTAAAAGTTCCCCTTCTGTATACACCAATGGTGCAGAGTGTCTGGGAATACACAAATGTGTGTAAGGTGCTTTCACACTTTATACTATTGTGCCATGGATGCTGCTGGTGTAATTGGGTGTGTATGTGCAATTCCAGCTGCAGGGTATCTTAATTATGGGATTTACAGCAGGTACTGCTATTGTGGGACCTTTGGTGTTGAATTACGCTTGGCTGCCGTGATTCATCTATTGCCCATTACTTCACTTTTCAACCCGATTCCCCTCCCTTTGTCAGGCATGCATCCAGCTGCTGGCTTTCTTGCTTTGTACTTTCCCAACACTGGATTGTGTAGCGAAATGTTTATTGTAGCTGATCTACTGCAAGTTTGCTTTGTTCTGCTGTGACAGTTCTCTTTTCTTTGCAGTATGGCACCTCCCCTTTCCTGTTGTGCAGGTAGCTGCTAGCAGCCTTGTTAGCTGTTGTCAATGGCCCACTGTGGGTTCCTAGGTGTTAATTACTCATTTGTACTCCAATTACCATGCTGCAGCATTTCCTTATTTTCTTCCCATATCCTTCCTGTTTCAGCTCTGGTGCATGCCACACACAGCCATTTACTGGGTTTCGAGCACGTTTTCATCCGCATTCACATGCACATTCGGTTACCTTGTGTGCTCTCAGCTAAGCAAAGCTAAGGCTACTTCAACACACCCCTATCCTGTGGCTTTGCTAAGCAACAGGCAAACCGGATTAGCAATTCTCCAATGTGCTTACAGCTAAGGTGGCGCACCCCTCTCTTGATGTCATCTTTATCTCCAGGCCACACCTCGGTGTTGTACCACTACCCTGTGAGGTACATCCTTATGCCGGAGGGGATTTTGTGATTCAGTATTACTTGTCTCATTTGCATGGCATTGACTACTAATTCCTACTTACCGCACAGAACACTGTCACATCCCCTTAGCAACCCTTGCGCCATGGTGTGGTGTAGCATGCATGCCATTGACTATTATGGGGAATTCATGAAATGTGTTACATTGCAGTTTTATTACATATAAATATATTTTCATTGTGATCCCATTTGCGCACCGATGCACTGCGATTTTACTTTGCGTTAGTGTGAGCATGACATTAAATGTTTTTTTTTATATGTTGTGCATGTTTTTTTATGCCAATGGCTATATATTTAGCCATTGGCATATATTAACAGTATAATACGTGAGTTTGGTCCTCTGTCATGGCTCCGATTTTATGTTTGAAAAAATGTAAACCATTTTTTTCGGTTTACATTTCTGCATGCTTACACTACGCCTGCACCACTTCCTGAATCGCTATATACCTTCATTTGTATGCTACGCTGCTGTGCATGGGGTAATTAGCATACATGCACCGGGAGCTGTACATCTGTGGTGTACGCAGGTAGTGCATGTTGAAACAGCTCGTACCTGAATCTCTCAGCGGCCATATTTGGTGTTAGATCGCCAACTCTACGTCTGCACCTGGCACAAGCTTCATGAATCCCAGGGATGGTTTAAAACCACAGAAAGTACTCCAGCTGTCCATGGCTATAATTTTTATCCTACATTCTGTTCATCCACTGAATGTGTTAAAGGAGGAGGTGTTTGTATGCCAGTAGCTAAGCCAATTGTTAAAGTTGAACTTTTTCTGTCTGTATTGTGGCATTATCCCTGGAGACGGTAATTATAAATTTTGCTGTACATATGGTGGAACTCTTGGACCCCTGGCAATGCAGTTAATTGATGTGCAGTGGTGCAGGGGTAGCATTGTCACCTCAAAGTAAAAGGTTCTTTGGTCCGATTCTTAGCTGGAGTGCCTTCTGTGTGGAGTCTGCATGTCCTCCCTGCATTTGTGTGGGCTTCCTCTGAGTGCTCCGGTTTCCTCCCACATTTCAAAGTATTTCTCCCCAGGCCTTCACTGAAAATTGGCTTCATTCCAAGTTGGACTTTCCCAGTAAACAAATGTTAAATAAATGAAAAATATGGATAATCTCACCTCCAGACTGGTAAAACAATATGATATGCTAGAACTACTCCATGTCTCACCATCTATGGGAAAAATCATTACCAAATTCCTGCTATCTACAGATCCCCCTCCATGGACCAGGATACCCACACATCATACCTAGACCTACTTGAATCACTCACCATCCAGCCCAATATTATACTCATGGGTGATTTTAATTTTACCTCCATTAAGTGGGAGGCATGCACAATTACTAGCATACAGGCCCAAAGGTTCCTCGACTTTGTAAATTCAAATACCCTGGAGTAGCTGGTGTGCAGTCCCACCATAGGAACAAATATCCTAGATCTGATACTCATAAATATGGAAGAGCACTGCTCCTCCCCATATGTGATGTCTTCACTGGTAAGATCAGATCAAAAAGCAGTTTCCCTTTAAATTAATTTAAAACTAGACCCCCACCAAGTCTTGATAACTTTAAAAACTTTTCTAAGGCAAACTACCTCCTATTAAGCAATGACATAACTAGATTCTAAGCTCCTTCAAATCCAGAAGACACAGCAGCTTATGCTACACTAAAACCTTGTATGACCACATAAACAACTGCATAGAAGCAGCAGTACCGAGCTGGAAGAAACCCAAATCAAACCACAAAAACAAGCATCCTTGGCAGACTCCTGGTCTTAATAGATTGTACAACAAAAGGAAGAAAACCCTGTCAATAAATAAGAGGAAATGTGCACAACAAAGCAAAAAAAAAAAAAAATCCCTCATTAGTTTAAACAAGCAGATCAAGGAGCTAGTAAAGTCTCTAAAAGCTGACTTTGAGGAAAAATAGCCTCCAAAGCTAAAGATAACCATAAGGCATTTTTCAGCTATGTTTGCAATCTTAAGGGCAACACACAACAATATGCAGAATTAGTAATCAACAAAGTATCCTACACCCAGCTGGTAGACATACCTAAACTGATGACTGATAAATTTATCGCAAGCTTCACTCCTCCATCACCTCCAGTTCTCCCCCAAGATATACCCTCCACCACTCCTCCATCAATCATCACTAAAGAACAGGTAGCCATACCACTCTCCAAAGCAAAAAACATAGCATTAATAGACCTGACAATATACCAGATTGCCTCTTAAATAATTTGAATAGTGATCTATCAGGCCCAACAGAATCGCTATTTAACTATAGCCTCCAGACAGGAATTGTTCTGACAGAGTAGAGAACAGCCACGTTCATATACCTGTATAAGGGTGGACCGTCAACTGACCCAGGAAATTACAGACCCATAATCATGACTAGTCTTGCCTGTAAGGCTGTAGAAAGAATAATCATGGACCTGATAAATAACCTCCAAACACTAGACCTATCCCAATTCGACTTCATTAAGAGTAGATCATGCCTGCTAAACCTGGTGAACTTCTTTGAGAAGGTCACTAAGGCCACGGATGAGGGTAAAACAGTGCATACTGCCTAGATCAATCTGGGCAAGGAATTTGACACAATACCCCACTCAGGTATTATAAATAAACTTACAGAGCTAGGCTTAAATCTCTCTGTCACCAGATGGATAGCCAACTGGCTTAAAGACAGGAGATATATGGTCAAAGTGGATGATTCTAGTTTAAGCAAGACGCCATTTAATAGTGGTGTGCCCACAGGGCTCAGTGCTGGGGCCATTCCTGTTTGGAATTGCTATGTAGATGCCAAGACCAATGTAGGAGGCCTCTGAATGACAAAATTTACAGATAACGGCAAGCTGGAGGCAATCACTGAATCCCCCAGTGATGCAGATATCCTTCAGGACGGTCTCAATCAGACAAAGGATTGGTGTCAGAACCAAGGCCTGAAACTACAACATGAAGAAATGCATTAACATACCTTTGGGAAAACAAATACCTCTGCTAACTACAACATTAACAGCACAACCCTAAGAGTAGACTCAGAGGTAAGGGATGTGGGTACCCAGGTAGATAGTAGCCTGAACTTTGACATCACATAGCCACAATGGTAAGGAAGTTATTCTTTGTGACAAAACTTATAAACTAATAACTGAGTACAACGTACCATTTGGAATGTTCTTGACCAGACACCTTTAACAGCTGGAAAGACCTCAAAGGTTCTCATAAATAAAATGCAGGGTGTAAACAACATGTACTATGTGGATAGACTGAAAGCACTTTCCCTTTACTCTGTCTCCTATCTTCTGTTATGGGGCAACCTTTGTCTGACCGATAAGGTACTCACAAATCTAGTCCTGATGGAGCTGCTGCATATCCACAAGAAAGCAACATGAGCGTCACCCATTCCAAGGATTTGAACCTGGTCAGTGTGTCAAACAGAACATGCTGGAGAGAGATACTTGTCACAGAGATTGCCACTTCTTTGGAGTAGGCTTCATATTCTCATAAAGCAGAGTCCTTTACTGACCTTTTTCAAGGCCAATCTGGATCAAGACATGGGGAGCCATAAATTCAGATGTGGTGTGGTGCCTATGTTTTTTATGGATTGCAGCAATCAGTAAAATGTGTAGAAATACTCAAGATATAGGCATAAATCCATTCCTCCTGACCTTAGTGGACATATACTGGGCAAATCAGGTTATATTGGCTAGGCTGTAAAGGCTCCTGAGCCATTAGCCTAGTAATCTCCTAAGAACCTATAACCTATACACTGTCCTCTCAGATAAAGATTCCAAACACTGAAGCTCTGTAAGGTCAAACAAGAGTTATTCGTATCAGTGAAATATGTGCATCATTTTTTGAATATTTCCATTATTTTCAAGGCATATTTAACTTCATTACTTACTGAGCAGCTCAAATGATTATATATACTACAAATAGTGTTGCCGCACAGCAAGAGGTTCTCCTGTTTGATTCTTGGCTGGAGCGCCTTCTGTGTGGAGTCTGCATGTCCTCCCCATGGTCGAGTGACGTCTAAAGACATGCAGGTAGGTGAGCGCGTGAATGGCTGTGCCTTCTTTGAAGGTTGGGCATTGGGCTGGCAACTCAGCACTGTAAAAATCCACTGCCAATCATTAGTGGACCGGATTTCCACTGTGGTGACCCCTAACCGGGAAAAGCCGAAAGAAGATGGACTGTTTGCTGACGGTGCTTTACATTTCTCTGAATACAACAGTTACATAGCAAACCAAGATAGAATTTCTTGTGGAATCCATCCTTAATAAATGTAAATATACTATTCATCCTTAATAAAAGTAAATATACTATTACAGGAATATGTGTGTTAAAAATAAAATATATGAAGACAAACTGTGATGTAGAAAGCATTAAAAATTCTGTGAGGTAAATTCTGGTAAACTTTTCAGAATTAAATCCAGAGCAGTGCATTTCCACATTGCAGTTTAAAAACAGGTTGTTGGGCCAACAGTCTTTACCCAACACATGCAATGTAAGTTAAGGTACAGAATGTTACATTGCTCTCCCATTTTTTAAACAAAATGTGGTAAATCACACTTTTGAGTGTTGTTAGCAGTTTATAAAATGTAATTCCAAACACACCGATCAAAACATCTAAAAAAATGATAATCAAAATGCAACAAATTCCTCAACATAGCTATTATTTGTGTTCCATTAACTAAACAAAACCAACTGATGTAGCCCTTTTATTGACCAACAGTCATATTGAGTTCCATCATCTTGTATATTATGTCCTTTCCCTTCTATTGCAGTTAGTCAGGTACAAAAATGGAACACAGCAATTTATGAAACAAATGCATTAAGAAAGCTAACTTCCAGCACCCTATTCTGCATTATGATTTAAAGCAACGTCACACTGATGCTATAACCACCATTTAAAATAATTTTACACATTCTTCCCCATTCACACATCTAGAAAGCTAAATGCATAGCATATTTACATCACTACTAGTACAAACAAAGCTGTAGGAGACCTTTTAGTGTACACTATTCTTAGGAAAGCACTGACAAACGAGAAATTCTCATTCAGATAATGTCCAGCATCAAACTCAAGAACTTCCTTTGCTTACATGCACAGTCAGCAATTACATGAGATCTTGTCATTGATAAATGTAGAAAACAAAATGTAAAGTGCAGATCCAAGAAACAGTCTTGATGGCATGCTTGCCTGGGTTGGCAAGCTGTTCTTGATGTTGTTTTAAAGAGACCATTTAGCAAACAGTATCAAAGCCTATTTGGTCCCATTATAGTGGTGTGGTACATTAAAGCCCATTTGGCTGGGATAAGGAGACCAAACAGGCAATTCTCAATTAAATCTGGTGACCTCTGAGTTGGTTATATTATTTAAAAAATATGAAGAGTGAATCTTAAATTGTAAGGGTGACATTGTCACCTCCACTTCCACATTATTCTTATATTTCATATTCAGAAACAACTTCTTTCCACTAGCCATCAGGTTAACATAAACATAATTTTGCTTGGTTCGCATTTGTGTGAATCAAAGTGACAATAAGGTTTATTTTGACTTTGACTTTATCTTCATTCAAACTGACTTTGATATATGGGGTCACTACATGGTAACATACAACCATATCTCAAACATTTCATATCATAATTTGTCAGTTAAGGTAAATTGTTTCTCTAACTCGCATGTTTCGACAAGGCATACTAAAATAGAACCAATGAAAAAATGGTAACGTGACAAATCAAGATTGTTTCATCTGCCTTTTGTAACACTTTTCCACCTTCATCAAAATGTTGAACGACTAGTTATGCCAGTCAGTGCTCACCAGCCATAGGTCCCATTCTTAGGAACACGAAATAGCAGGGTATTATTTTATAACACAAGAAAATTGCACAAATGTACACTTGGTGTAGAGCTATACTATGGGACAAAGAATGCAAGGGCAAATAGGATACCTAATAATCTCATATGGATGATTTTTTAAGTCTAACAACTTAAAGAAATGTTTACTAACTTCAGATTATTTGATCTTCTTGAGACATAATGTGAAGGGGATTTAGTATTATCTTGCATTTTAAAAAGGCTACAGCTAACAACCCTACAACTCATAGACACAGAGCTTCACTGAACTGTCTGAAAAGATTTGAAGCCTGCATAAACTAAAGCACTGCTGGTGATTCCGTTAGGTGAAAAAAAATATTTTTTTGTCTGTGACCTTTTATTGCTGCTTTCTGATACCTACTCCATTTTGTTTTATGGTTAAAGGAGACAAGTTATCTAGGCTACTCATTTCATATTTTTTTTTCATTGGTTAAATTGTCTCTTTGAGTGATACTTAAATGTTGTTGCTTGTCTTTTCATCTTTTCCCGGTTAGGGGTCGCCACAACGGAACTCCGGTTCGCTAATGATTGGCAGTAGATTTTTATGGTGCTGAGTTGCCAGCCTGACGCCCAACCTTCAATGAAGGCACGATACTTAAATACTCAGTGAAATTCTGGGCATCTATCTTTGAAAAGATCTGAAGCCTGCATAAACTAAAGCACTGCTCGTGATTCCCTGCTGGTTGAGAAAACCTACATTTTTTGACTGTGACCTTTTATATCTGCTTTCTGATATCTGCTTCATTTTGTTTTCTGTTTTAAGAAATCTGCTTGGCCTGGCTTTTCTTTTTTATTATTACATGAGAGCTGGACACAAATACATAAATTATCTAGGTTTCACATTTCACTTGCGTTTTTAATTGATTAAATTGTCTCAAGTGATACTTAAATACTCAGTGACATTCTGGGCCGGTTTTTGTCTGAAAAGATTTGAAATTTACATTAACTAAAGCAAAGTTGAGGATTCCCTGCTGGGTGAGAAAAACCTGTATTTTTTGTCTCTGACCTTTTAGAGCTGTTTTTTGATATCTGCTCCAATTTGTTTTTTTGTTTTAAGAAATCTGATTGGCCTGGTGTTTTTGTTCTACGTGAGAATTGGATACATATTATCTAACCTGCTCGTTTCACATTTTTTTTTCCATTGGTTAAATTGCATTTTGAGTAATAGTTAAATACTCAGTGAAATTATGGGCCCCTCTCTTTGTCTGAAAAGATTTGAAGCCTGCATAAATTAAAGCACTGCTGGTGATTCCCTGCTATGTTTCCCACCCACCCTCCTATATGCTGATTTGCTTTTTTAACCTGGTGACTTTAAGCTGCCCACCCCTACTGTAAATTGAGCTGAATAACCCCCTCCTTTTGTACACTGCGGTTGAGATCCTGAATCATTTATTTGCCTTTCTATACTGCTGTTTGATGTCCTGCATTTTTTATTTGCCTTTCCTTGTGTTTATGTTGAAAAAGTGCATATTGCCTCCAATCACATGTTCTACATGATCTGACTTCATTATCTAGCTAGCTATTGGATAAAGTAGTATATTTTTACATAGTATAAACATTAGCATCTAAAAAATGTACATAAATATAAATCTAAGCATAATCTACCTCTAAATTTAACCCTTTGGGTGTCTTTATTGTGTTGGCTAGACCTTTTCAAGTCAAAAGTAGTGAGTTGAAGCAAAAATTGAATGTGCTTGAAAGTAGGATGATTTTAAATTATGACACTTTGACACCTAAAGGGTTAAATTTAGAGGTAGATTATACTTAGATTTATATTTATATACATTTTTTAGATGCTAATCTTTATACTATGTTTGTACTATCAACTGTTGAAAAGTGTTAATAAATGTTTTAATATGTTATGAAATGTTGTGGTATGAACATGAGAATAGTTAAAAGTTAAAATAGTTAAAATGGAAAAATTTATCTATTAAATATGCATGGGTTACTTTAGGATCATAGGCAATGGAAATGTTTATATATAATGTATTATGCAGTGCTTATATATATAATTATATGAAATGTATATATTTTTTATAAGTATTAAGCAATTTGGTAGTTAATTGATTAATTAATTGATGGTTCACCTGATATAAAAGTAGGATGTTTCAACAAATAAAACACTCAACAGTCCACAAGGGGCTATAAAAAGAAATAAAGAAAAAAATAAATAACTGGACCACCAAGGTAATATGCTGTACTTTTATAGTACCAAATAACTGAGCGCTTTCACCAGAATCAAAGTCTGGCTTCTTCAGAGGACTCTGAAGAAGCCAGACTTTGATTCATGCGAAAGCACTCAGTTATTTGGTACTTTCAAAGTACAGCGTATTATCTTGGTGGTCAGGTTATTTATTTTTTTCTTTAAAAGTAGGATGTGTTTGAGTGTATGTATCCTTGAAGGTGAGAAGCTGAGGTACCAGATGAAGTTATTGTGAAGTAAGGAAAGTCTACTACCTTTATATGTGTGTTTTTTTTGCTATTTTGAACTGAAGAGTTTTTTTCAAACACACAAAAGAGCTCTAAGTATTTTTTGCACTTCTCTGCACTTGATTTACACTGCTCTGATACCTAGATAGCATAGACTAGATTCAAACCTGCTGAATCTAACCTGTTATTGATATACTGGAGCACTAAACCAGCCATCTTACATTAAGAAGGGCTCCTCTGCACCCTTATAGGTTCATAGGTTGGTACTAGGCTAGCGTCCCTAGAGCCTGTACAAGCCTAGCCATAACAATTCCCTGGCTATTTCTTCCCACAATATTTACTTCCCTGGACCCCTGTCTAGCAGTGCGACTGATGTGATCCCCGGGGTAAATTTCCTATCTCCCATCCAGTTGTCAAGATTCCTTTTGAAGAGGGCCAAGGAGGCACTGTGCTTGACATGTATGGGCAGACTATTCCAGAGTCTGGGGAGTCTCTGGGTTGTGATGACAAGGTTTAGGTCCCTGGAGCGTGTGGCTCTGATGGATTGGCAGAAGAGTGTGGATCCAACCATGTCTGAGATGGGGTTTGCTGGAGGAAGGTTCACTGTGTGCTTGCCTATTGGTAGTGTCTTAATGTTGCCTGTATTTAAGCCTTGTGTGTTGCAGCACAACATACAAAAGGGGTTAGGACTGCCCTATATAGACACAAACACCTTAAAACTCATTTTCTTCCCTGTCAGTGAAACACTCACAGGCTTCCTCACTGCACTAAGGGCACACAACAATATTGCCACACTTATTATCCATAGCCTTCAATTGAACAAACACCTTTGTTAGTCCTAGCTGAAAAACTGGTCAAATTAGCCCAATCCCTTCCCCAGTAGTTCATATGGTGAAAACCTGCTATAATGGATGGGCAGGTTCCCATAATTTCACCAGCTAGCCTGATTGACATGAGCATTCTAAGGCAATGTAGTAATTGCCTCATGTATACTGACAACTACTTACACCTAAAACAAACAAATACCCTATGTAAGAGATGCAATTACGCTATGAAACTGGAATCAATTCTCTCACATAACAAGCCAGACATCAAACAGGTTGTCAGCACATACACTTCACCTCTCACACAAAATGAAGTCATGACATATATACTGAAATGCAAGGCAGTATTCACTGAAAGTCTACCAGAGGATCAGAGACCTTCCAAATGTAAACCACCTGTGCAAACTGCTATGCAAATAGAAATCACTACACATAATAACAAATACACCTGTGACTCAGCAAATAAGCCCTAAGGCAAAACACCTCAAAAATCTAACGTCTTGGTCACAGGTGACTCCGTAGTGAGACACACAGATGTCCCTTCACCAGGCTGGACAAAGAGAAGGACATGGGCAGCTGTCTGCCAGTTGCCAGCATCTGTCCAATCACGCATGCACTCATGTCACTCAACAAGTACTGTTATGACTCTGTCATAGTCCCTGTTAGAGTGAATGACTTGAGACACTCCTCTGTGGACTATATGAAGAGAGACATGACTGAACTTTCAGGTTATGTGTCCCAGGCAGGTAAGACCCTAGCCCTAAGCAGCATTCTACCTTCACCAAGGATGATGGCATAATATAAACAAAAACGATTGACTTAAACAATTGTCTTAGCTTGTGTCAGTCCAGAGGGATCCATTATCTATCAGCCTGGGAAGACATGGTCAACAGGTCATGCTGCTTTGCCAGAGATGGTCTGCACCTGTCTCTTCTAGGCTTTCATATACTGACAAAGGTGCTTGCCTCCCCATAGTGCCCTTTTTTGGGCAATGTCAAAACAACGACATTTCTGATGTAACAAAATCTACTCGAGACAAACTCAAGGTTCTGCTGCTTAATGCTAGGATTCTAAACATGAAACTGCACTCCCTGACAGCACTCCTCAACTTGGAAGATGCTGATGTCTGTGTAGTCACTGAGACTTGGTTCAAGGCTGTGGAGAGCACCCCGGTCATGTAAGGCCTTCCATGCAGTTAGACCTCAAAATGAGCACAAAAGACTCAAAGATGGAGGTGTATCCATCTTCATAAAAGCCTAGTACACCTTGAGACTGGAAAAACACTATGGCTCACTCGGACTACTCCATGTCCAATTAACTATAGGCAAAATACCCTACCCCAACATTGCTAGCTATAGGTACCCCACCATGAACCAAGAAAAGCACACTACCTAGTCGGACTTACTGGAGTCACTCACCATACCCCCCAACACCTTAGTCATGGGATAGTTCAACTATACTTCCATAGAATGGGTGATATACATGAGCACAAACATGCTAACCCAGAAGTTCCTGGATTTTTCAGCACAAATGCTCTGGAACAAATATTCTGCACCCCAACAAGGGGCTTAAATGTCCTAAAATGTCCTAGAGATAGTACTCAGCAACATGGGGACATCATTGCGCTACCCCTGTGTGATGCTCTCCCTGGTAAGGTTGGAGCATAAATCAGTCTTGTTCAAAGTAACTATTGAACCTGTCACTACCACAGGAGCAAGAAAAGCAAACTACTACTACTAAGAAATGGTATAAAAAGTTTTATACCCCCCACAATCACAGACAACAGTGACTCCTATGCAGAGATGTACACAAATGCCTTGTGTAAACACTTAAGCAACTGTATAGGCCAGAGGTCTGCAACCTGTGGCCCTGGAGTTGCATGTGACTCTTCCACCCCTCTGCAGTGGCTCCCTGTAGCTTTGAAAAATAATGGCTACTCTGCTGAGTTTTGCCTCATATTTTTGATCTGTTTTGCATAATATTGTGGTTTTCTGGCAAATCACTGGCAAATTATTTAGGGCTGAAGTCAGAAAATATAGACTGACATTTGAGCTTCAATCTTCATATCCTTCAGAAAATTAATGCTAATGTAAAACCTGTTCTATCAACTTTCAAATTTTTTAAGAGCAGTATTTAAAGTGTCCCTATTTTTGGGCCTTTGTCTCCCCATTATTTATGGCTTTGTCCAGATTTCTTGTTCTAAAAGGACGAAAGGTATGACAGACACACACACACGCATCTCACACACACACACACACACACACACACACACACACACACACACACACACACACACACACACACACACACCCCTCTGGCAGCAATCGATCAATCTCAATAAAAATCCCAACAAAGGAACAAAAATAGGGATGGATTTTAAATATTGCTCTTATAAACTTAGTTCTTTCATATATAGTATAATAACTATATATAAAGAACTTAATACTCTGTGTTATCTTCATTTTATTGGTCAAATATGTTTTATTTGGTAGGAGAAAGGCCAAAATGGCTCTTTTGATAGTGAAGGTTGCGGACCCCTGGTATAGACTCAGCTGTGCCTGACTGGATTAAAACCAGGTCATCCAAAAAAAACAAGCTACTCTGGTGGACCTCTGGTGGACCTCAAGTATAAACAGATTATATAACAAAAGAAAAAACTGATCTCTAAGAACAAGAGGGGGCTGAGTCAGCAGAGGAACAATTCCCTCCACAGCTTGAACAAGCAAATCGGAAATCTTTGTAAAGTCCTCTAAAGCTAATTATGAAGGTAAAATAGCATGCCTAGCTAAGGATAATCATAAGGAATTATTTGTACCAAAATCTAAAATGGAATGCCTAGCTATGTGCCAAA
Organism: Protopterus annectens; assembly: GCF_019279795.1. Taxonomy (NCBI): domain Eukaryota; kingdom Metazoa; phylum Chordata; order Ceratodontiformes; family Protopteridae; genus Protopterus; species Protopterus annectens. The sequence goes on from NC_056743.1 coordinate 1,377,580,221, forward strand.
CTGGTAATAGATGGTACCGCTCATACTATAACAGAGGAAACTGACAACCTGCTAACTGACAGATTTGGAACAAACTTCACCTAGCCACCCCCCCCCCCCCTGTCCCTACCAGCCGTACCTAAAAGCATACTTGATGCCAGTCTTCTACCTAGTATCTCTAGAGATCAGGTCATATCTGCATTCTCCAAGGCCAACAATACAGACTCAGTGGGACCAGAGAACATCCCCGGTTGCTTATTAAGCAATCTAAAACAAGATCTTGCATACCCACTTGGCATTCTCTTTAACCATAGCTTTGTTCCAGCAGAGTAGAGAACAGCAACAATAATCTCCTTACACAAAGGGGGACCATCAACTGACCCTGGGAGCTATACCAGCCTCATCTGCAAGGCCATGGAAAGAATCATCATGGACCTTATCCATAAGGACATAGGTGACCTTTAAACTGTAGACCTAACTCAGTTTGGCTTTGTTAAAGTTAGATCATGCTTACTAAACCTAGTAGCTTTCTTTGGAAAAGTCACCAAAGCCCTGGATGAAGGTAAAACAGTACATAATGTCTGTCTCAGCCTAGCCAAGGATTTTGACACAATCCCCCACTCAGTTATCATTGAGAAAGTCTCCCAGCTGGGGATTAACCCTTATGTCACTAGATGAGTAGCCAGTTGGCTCACTGACAGAACACATACTGTCGAAGTTGTTGACTCCACCTCTACCAGCAGACCCTTCATCAATGATGCACCACAAGGATCAGTGCTGGGCCCGTTACTATTTGGAATCTGTTTCTTGAAAGTCCAGGCTAAAGTAGACGGACTTTGGCTTATCAAGTTAGTTGATGATTGCAACTTGGGTGCAATTATTGAGTCCCACAATGATGTTAAGATATTATTGGCGGGGCTAACACAGACAGATGCCTGGTAACAAAGCCACAGTCTAAAACTAAATGCAAAAAAAGTGCATTATTATCCCCTTTGGCAAAGTGGAATTCCCTGCTAATTACAATATTGACCCCCCCAAATTCAAACCAGTGATGCAAGATCTGGGATCACAAGTAGGTTGCAAGTTGAACTTTGACCACCATGTTTTCACAGTGGTAAGGAAAGCCTTCTACATTGTGCATCTCATAAGTAAGGGCATCATATCCAGGTCTAAGGATGTTATAACTCCACTGTACTCGACCCTCGTCAGACCATTAATAGAGTACAATGCTCCCTTCTGCATGTACACCACCAGACACCTACAGAAGCTGGTGAGTTCAGAGAAGTTTCTCACCAAGAAAATACAGGGCCTCCGAAGCATGACTTACATAGATAGACTGAAAGCCCTGTTACTGTACTCTGTATTGTATAGGCTGCTGAGAGGTGACTTGTGGCGGTCTACAAGGCAATCTCTGACCCTGCCCTGATGGATATGCTGCACATCCGCAAGTAAAATGACAAAAAAGTAATTCAGTCTAGGGATCTTAACCTAGCCCGTGACACTAACAGAACATACTGGAGAGACACATATCCCCCAGAGATTGCCGCTACTCTGGAATAAACTTCCAATTCAGGTGAAGCAGAATTCCTCACTGACCCTATTGAAGCACAACCTGGACAAATGGATGGGAGACCATAAATTCACCCTGGGGGTTATACCCATTTCCCTCATGGAGAGGGGTAGTCAGTGTTCATCATAAACTCACTCTGCAAATTATGTCCATCTAACCAAAGACAATTGATGCAATTCAGGATTAACATGACTAAGCTTGTAAGGGATCTAGGACCACTAGTCTAGTAACCTTCTATAAACCTATGAACCTATAAAAAAGTTCTCTTACCTTGCACAGAAATGCAGCTTTTAGCCTTTGTGTAAAATATAAATGATTATGAGCAGCTTACCGAGCATTACCTGTTTAATACATGTTAGAGACATGGATGCAGAGAAATTCACCTCGAGAGCAAAACTCAAGAAGTGAAAGTTGGACTTTTGTATTGAGAACACATAATTTAGGGTTATAATTGGTGAGACAATCATAATTCTTTGTAGTGCATGGAGCTTTATCTGCTCTATGTACTACTAGTTAAAGGGGAAAAATCATTAAGTGTTTTGCCAGCTTTCAAAGCCATACCCTACATAGCATTCTACTGTCCAGATTTTCACAGAACATCCAGATTATTGCTTCATATTTTTGGTCTGTTCCTGATAAAACATATAGTTTTCAGATGAACCACTGAGGCTTGAAGTCACTAAATAATGACACACATTTGAATTTCAGCATTTACGTTCTTGAGATTAAGCAGGCAAATGCACATCTTTTTATTCTAGCAAGTCTAAGATTTTTTTTTTTTTTGTTACAGATACAGACACCAGGCAGAAACAAATGTTTTGTTCTGCTGCTGTAATTTGCTAGTGAGTACAGACTGATTTTAGTGCACAGCATGGGACCCAACCTTAACAACTCTTGCAGAGGGGTGCTTAACATTTGTTAAGGTTGGGTCCCATGCTGTGCACTAAAATCTGGTGCTTAACTGATTTGTATTTTTCTGAATACTGGAGCATACTTAGAGCACCGCATGCACTACATACCTGTTATTTCTGCTCTAGCAATGAAGTGTGTTGTGCCTTGTGAAAACAATCTGTGGTTACTAAGCATTCTAGTTTATTTGTTGTTGAAAGAAGTGATACGATCATTTCCTTTCGGTAGGGCACTTACCACTCTATGGGTGAGTAGCTGGTCTTGCTATTTCAGTTTATTTTTTTCTATCAAGAGTTTTGGGTCTCATTGATGTTTTCGATGGATATCAGCGAACTGTATTACTTACCTGATTTTCTACTCAGTAAATCTTTAGGTAGAAAGCACAGGTGTTTTATAAAGTACCCCAAGAGCTTTTATAGATGGTCTAAACTCACAGAAAATAAGATAACTAAACAGCTTAACTAAACTCTGAAGCTAAGCAATTGGAATATAACCCTAACTGTATTTCAAGAATGCAACAATAACTTACTGATACTAAAAAGAACCAATTAAAAAAGTACTTCACAACTACCAGCATACATTTTTGTGGGATATATGTGTGCTGTGTCAAAAATGAAGTATTTTGCACTGCAGGTTGAGGGGATTAGTTTCAGGAGTGTAGTAAAGCCAACTGTCCAAGACTAAGCTCGTTAATCTTGCAGTATAAGGTATTTCATTTATTCCACAAAGAAGGCCCCCTCATATTCCATTTTAACATTTTTAATATGAATTATTCTTTACAATTAATTTCCTTAGCATGCAGTGTCTGAGAACTGTGTACTTCAAAAAGAAGTGTATGCATTTGTAAATGGGACTGTCTAATGGGTGGTTTCATACTACTTTTGTGAGGAGATTTTTTACCTTTTCTAGTTTTCTTTTAGATTGATTTGTCACAGATTCTGGACACAGCTGTTTGAATAAAGTTTTTTTTTTATTTATTTTATTTTATTTTATTGTATTATGTGATTTAGAGGGCTTAAAGCTGTTTTCTATGCTTTGCAGTTTTTTTAGTACAACTTGCAAGTTATGTCATCTTCTGATTGGTTATTTATGGTACACCCATGTGTGGGTGTATGTTTACGGGTTTTTAGATATGTTTTGGTGATTTTGATAAACAGTTTGTGTGGCATTCATAAGTTACTGTGCAGTTTCTGAGGTTTTACTGATATGGAGGTAAGAAAGAAGATGATTCTTTATTTTCCATCCCTGCCCAACTCCAGTAAAGACAACAATAATGCCACTACAAACATTTTTAACATCGCAAACTTGTAAATTGTGCAACAAATAACCACGCAAACAATCATCAATATAAAATAAATACATTTGAACATTTTTTGGCAGCATAAGGAATGCTCATCAATCAGCTAAATAGTACAAGCAGCATTAAAACAAACCACTCACTGTGACTTAATCAAACCCAATCCCTGGAGCAGTGTGCCACTGTTCACTCCAACTTACATAGTAAAACAAATGAAAGATGAAGGACAGAATAGAAGAGAAGTTCCCAACAGTGGTTAACAGCTCTTACTATATCACCAAGAATCCCAACATCCAAACTACCCATACCAAAGAGAAAGGGTGGGAAGGGTAGGTATGCTCCTAATGGTTTACTATTGTTTGTTCGAACGGCAAAACATCTGGCATTCGAGACAACAAATAGTAATCCAGAAAACACACATTCTGACCTGCCACAATGTTGACCCAAATGATCGACACATTTGAGTCGACATTGTGGCCGAAACTATCATGTGATAGCCATATATGAGCTGATGTAACTCAGACTCCGATATGACAAATCACATTTTTGCAGGGGGGGCAAGCCCCAATGCACCTCCCTGTGGGGGATTGCACCCTCCACTAACGTATTCTAATGCCAAGATCACACTACAGTGGGGATATGGATGAATTTCCAATCCACACTGTACTGCGATCTCCATGCAGATAGTCGAATACATTTATGCGAATGCACTACAGCATTCGCATAAGTGTGTTCGACTATTCAATCCATTTATGCTTTGTGCACGACATTCTGATTTTCGGCAGCAGTGCTGCTGACAGAATGTTGTTCGCACAAACCATACTAAACGGCTCCAAACACCCATGCCAGAGGCCAGACCACTCCTAACTATAAGTAACCTCACCACCCATTCCACTCTCCTACCTCACTTCCTATCACCAACCTTTACTTCCTCCCCCTCAAAACCCCATATTTTCCTTGTTTAGGCCAGTAAATCACATCTAATGGTTAGCTATTAGAATAAACTTAGAGAAAACATCACCAACGGAGGAATATATGACAAATATATATGTCTGGCTTCTTCTCTGGTATCAGCCATCACTGAACTAAGGGAGCTACTTCACTTGCCCTTTGCTTCCTGTCCTATGGCCATGGACAACATGCCCAATGAGGCTCTCCCTCAGTTACTGCCTATCATGGTCAGTCAGAGGCCCAAACAAGACAGCTGCATCTGCCCTCAGGAGCCACTGCTGTGCCAGTCACTCCACTTACTACCCTGCCACCATCCCACCAAGCCGGCCCAAACTGCCTTTAACCTTAGAAAAGCTCTTCCAAAGCGGTCCTCACGCCATTTGCAGCTTACTGTACCGTATATTATTTGCTTTATCCTTTCAATCTTTCTTTTTTTTCAGGTTTCGTGTTTGGTTTACTTTTTTACTGGAGATTTGTTGTTGCAATTGTTTTAGGTGAGCTAATGTTCTTGCATATGTTTGCGAATTTTAAGAGTTGAGTGTGTAATGTCTTGTGCACTTAATTTGTAGTTTACAACAGATATGGTGCCCTTATTGTTTACATAAGAGGAGTGATTATGTGGGTCAAGTGTAGATAAAGTTTTGGTATACCAACAGCCTTTACACATTTTTTTTCTGATGGCAAAAGTAGAATGATAAGAAACAGAAGCACATACATTCTACTTGCTACCTCAGATAATCTCTTTTATTATTTTGCAATCTGGACATGCCCTGATATGACATTTAAAACATATGCATTTGTGTGTGTATGTGTATTTGTTATATTTACATATATAATGATAAAGACAATGGTAGCAACACCAAATCAATCAAAACTGAACAAAAAAGATTAAACCCACACAATACAGAATTATGAAAATATTGGAGTTAAAAAATCAATACAACAAAATCCCAAGCAAACAGCATTAAAGGACCACTACAATATATATATATATATATATATATATATATATATATATATATATATATATATATATATATATATATATATATATATATATATATATATATTATTAACTTTTCCTTACATTCGGCTCATTGCAAATGTATATGTACCAGAGTGAAGTAGACACTAGTGATTCTATTCTGTTTGTAACCTTGAATGCCTTCCTAGGTGGCAGATATCCTGATGAGAGTTTGCTTTCTTCTAAATAAAAATATTCCCCATAATACACTGTGAGTACACAGTTTATGAGAGTACAATGACCATGGCTTGATGGTTACTTGACAGTTTATTTTATTTTATTTTATTTGACATTTGGTAACCTGGAAAGACTGACTGGATTAGAAACCCATTTTGCTCCACAAAAAGCATTACTTCAAATTTATATCAAATAGTGGATTTTCTAGATAGTCATGGTTACCCAAAGGAGGAGTGGTAAAAAGTAAAAAAAATGTCCTAATTGTAGGTTTAGAGGGAGAAGACAGAAAGGATTGAAAAACTGGACAGGATAACTGTAGTGAAGTATATGAGGGAGAGAGAGAGGCAGATAAAGGACTGAGGGGAGGGAGTGGGTGAAGGGTAGAAGAAGGAGGAGAGACAAAGGTGGGGGTTCCATTCACTTAGAATGGAAGAACTGAGAAGAGCAGCTAATCTTAAGATGTCTTAGTAAAAGTATCATTTACTGTTATGCAATGCCTCTTACAAATGTGTTTCCTACTGATATCTATCATTTGCCATCACGCAGTGCCTCTTACAAATGTGTTTCCTACTGATATGTCACACATTTTTTTAAAAAAGCTTGCAGAACTACCAGCTCATTGCTGAGATAACATTGTGTTTTTAGACATTCAACTTTGCTCTGCTTCAGGTCCTTCTCAAGTTAATCTTCCCGTATTACAAACCTCAGTTTCACATTTCCCACCCTGCAAAGTTCAGCTAATTAGTCAGCTTTGCAAGACGATACACCTCAAACAGATTTACTTGCAGTCTGCCCGGTGTGGAAGTAAAAGTGCTCCCTCATCTCTTTCATTACTCCAATCATCTGAATAGTACATTCACAGTAAATCATGTTACAAAAATGCTTGTATCAATTCTTAATATAAAGGTGTGTAAGTATTCCTTAAAACATGCCTGTAACATACACAGATTACTCACAGATTTAGCTATATCTGCAAGTTGATACTCTGATCATAAAGAATAATCATACTTGCTGTGATGCATGTGCATTGGCCCAGCAATCAAGGAGCCTCAATCCTCACCACTAACACCAGTGAGGGGCATTCACATAGGGGAGGATAACAAATATATCTGTTACATATATATTAAAGTGCTTTTCACAACCCCTTTGTTGCTGGCTTATATTTCTTCTGTTATACATTTTTGCCATGCAACTTTCTCCGTGCAGGGTAGGTTATTTTTGAGGATAACAAATGCACACACAGTAAAGCACAAGTTCCTTTAAGAGCACACAGAGATCACACTCAGCCTGGGGCTGGTCTCTCCCTTTCTCTCCAGATCCCCAGTAAGACTCTCCACTGGAACAGCTATAGCTTCCAGATCTCAGCCTAGTGGTCGAGCTAAAACCTCCAGCACCTTCTCTGGCCAAACAGTGCTTTGTGTCCCTGCCCAAGTAGATGACACATACACACACACACACACACACTTTGAGATATGAGTTATATACAGACACACAGACATATCTTGAAAAGGCTAGCACAGGTTCCTAGCTATGCCCCCTTCTCTGCCAAGCTATAAGGTAGAAATTACTGTCACCAACCACTAATATCAGCTACTAAAAAGGCCCTTAAGAAAGGGTATCCAATTATTATTGTGCAATATTATTATCCAAATGGTAAGTGTGACTGAACAACAAAGATTATTGGAGTGACTTTGACAGTATCACTATATACATGCAATGTACTATAGAGCTTAAATTATCTCCACACAAAGCAGCCACATTTGAAAGGTTTAAAAATATTTAATAATAAATAATAAAAACACTGGACGATACTTCTTACTACACAGTGCTAGTCAAGAGTTCAGAGATCACAGAGAAATACTTAAAATAATACAGTAGAAAAGTTCTGATATCAATACAGAAAGAAAACTAATCTAATCTTCCTATTTCCCAGCTATATCTAAGAGAAAACACAGTTCTAAAATAAACTTACATATAGATTATAGGAGGAGTGCTGGTGATGTTGGATGTTCTCAAGACAAATGCAAAAATGCTCCCTCTGATTTAAACTCTTTAAATTGATAATACAGTGCTGCTTCATATTACATCATTCTTAACAATTCTCTGGTTTCCCAGGCTAACAGAAACTCAGAGGTTAATATCCCTTTTGATCTTGCAGCTGGTCAGGAAGCCAGGGCAATAAAATAAATTATAAATGTAAATTCTAGACATTAACTCTGGCCTCAAAACAATAGGCAAAATGTGTTCATCTAGACATCTCGGCTCCGAGTTTTGACATCAAACAATTATACAATGCTTGACTTATCAGCTTTCCTTCAGCAGACTGCAATGTGGTTACATTTTTGAAGTTCATTATTTAACAGCATTTTCTTCCATTTAAGAGAACAAGCCTGTGGCTTATATTAATATTTAGAAATGACAGAATTATCTACTAAATTCTAGCTAGCTAGGATGGCAGCCTTCACATATCTTCACATTTGCATTACATAGAATTGTAGTCCTCTGCCTTGTTACCTCTTAGGCATGCCACTGATGTTGCCTTATATTTCTAAGAAATGAGGAAATGTCTGTGTGGAAGATTTAAGATTCCCTAGAGATTTAAGATTCCCTAGAGTTCCATAGAGCTCATTCACCTAATAAAAAACATACTGAGAATATCCCACTTAATAACAAGTGGTAGAAATATGTTCTTTAAAAAACTTTCCAAAGTATAAATCCACTAATGAAAGCAAGGAGGCGCAAGCTAGTTCAAGTCAAATCTTCTGTATTAAAAACACACAAACAAGCAATCCAAACAGTAGCTGAAAAAAAAGCAGAATTAAGTGTAGAAGTTTAGCTTGTGCTTCCCTGTTTTCATTAGTGGATTTATACTTTGGAAAGTTTTTAAAGAAAGTATTTCTACCACCTGTTATTAGGTGGGATATTCATAGTTTGTTTTTTATTAGGTGTCTGAACTCTAGGGAAGCTTAGATCTTCCACACAGAGAAGTTTCTTCATTATTTGTTGTTGGACCCAGTACATTGACATACTGGTTTTGTCAGACTGCGAGGGAGACCACTGAGATTGTTTGTTGCTTATAATTCCAAGTACTACTGCTTTAGTATGCACATATTCATTGGTGTTATACTTTTTTGATACAACTTAATATATTATTTCCTTCATCCATTCCAGTGCCTATTATCACTGTTCTGCATACCTCTGAAAATCTTAGCACAAGATATCCGGACAAAGCCTAAAATTATGGGGGTCAGAGGCTCAAAAATAGCAACAGATTTTAAATATTGCTCTTATAAATTTAGAAAGTTGCTAGAAAAACAGGATTTCTGTTGCCATACCTTTTCTGAAGGAAACAAAGTCTGAAAGTCAAATGTATGTTATTACTTAATGACTTTAATACCCAGTGATTTGCCAGAAAACCAGAAATTTTATGAGGAACAGATGAAAAATACGGGACAAAAATCTGGATATTCTATGAAAATCTGGGAAGCTGAGAGGTATGCTGTTCTGAACAGAGTGCATACTGTTCTTACCCATTCTCAGTAGTGTTTTCCACTGCACTCTGCCACAACAAGTGTTTCTATGCACTGATATCCAAAATTTCACACATTCCCTTGAAAAGATGGATAAACACAACTACCTCCACTAATGTTTTATACAAAAGACATTTCTGAAACAATTTACAGTTGATCAAGTAGCAATTTCTGTGCAGTCTGTTGTAATTCTTATTATTTTTTCCTTAGGCGTACTACATGTATTACACAGTGCTCACCATCTCCCACTCAGAGCTGGTATCACTTTGCTTACTTGTAACTCTGACATCACAGTCCCTCTTCAGATATCCATTTCAACCAGTAAAATCAGACAGATGTACAAATGCTCACTGATTAATACTATTCCAAAGAGTGTAAGTGAACCACTGAGCTCTCATAGCCCATCTTTAAACAAAAAAAAAAAATTCAGCAACGCCTACTATAAATCTATGCAGATCTTCTGAAGTTGTGGCCACACACAGCTGTAGCAGTAAAGACATACTGTTGACATCAAGACTACAAACAACTGGACATCAGGTAGATGTCCCTGTAGCTCTGTTCCACCATGCACACACACACACACACACACACACACACACACACACACACACACACACACACACACACACACACACACATGCACACATGCGTGCGCGCACACAGACACATACACACACACACATATCACCCAAGAAACAGCTAGTATACACTGCTTTGCTATAACAGCTGCAATGCCCATAGGCAAAACTAAGCACTAAAAGTAAGGATAACACACCATCACAATGCAACAGTTATCATGCAAATTAACAAAATCTAACACATCACACTTACAGCATCCACACACCTAAGAAAGATAGACAAACACACACACACACACACACACACACACTTGGCACCAAAAGGGGACAATTTCTGTAATTACAGCTCTTTCACATACACGCATACACACACACACACACACACACACACACACACTCTGCTTGTAATTTCTACATATCACAGTCATAAACACCCATACAACTATATAGTCTGCATTATACACTGCATTATCCCCCTTTCACATAAGTAATCACAATAATATATCATAGAAAGTGAAACGTATGCTACCAGTGACTGAAACACCATTTATGTGAAAAAATGCATCATTGTCCCGGTCCCCTTCAATAAACACATCACACCGAATGACATTTGATGACCTTTATTAAACTTTCATAAACTTAACTATGTTATCCAATATTTATTAATTACAGCTGACAACACAATATAGCTGATTGAATTCCAACATCCACATCCATGTAATATTAATTAGGACAGTGTGACCTTGCTCATCCTGACCTAGTAAGCAGCATCCTTACCTCCAACTCACTTACTTATGAAGCAGTGTCCCATTACTCACTTCCTTTATCACTTATTGAAATAACATCCAACCAAATAAGGAGCATCCTTACCTCGCTTGCTTATTTATCTAACCACCTTCAATACTCACTTCCTTTCCCACTTCATTGGAATGACCATCCAAAACCAGAGGAGGAACAGAAGAGGGCATACCTGTCCCTCTTCTCTGCCCTGCCCACTGTGACAAATAACCACAATCCCCACTATTCCTCTAAAAAGAGGGAGGGAGGGTAGTAAGTTCACACCAAAATATGATTCTTTACACAGATTCACTTGCATAAATCCCTTAAGCCCCTCCCTGACCACACCTCATTTCCTCCCAAACATCCCTCCTTCCCCATTTAACCTTTACCACCCCTTTCTCCCTCTTAATCTTGCTACTATATTTAGTAACCCCACTCTGAAGATGTCCCTGGGCAAATTGGTTTGTTACCAAACCTCATTTATGTATGCAGTGATAGACATGAGTTAACAACATAAGTTAACACCAACAATTAAAACATTTCTCCACTCTATGCTTATACAAGACAGATATACTGAGGGACAGAAATACACTTAGTGTGCCTATAACAATGGACCTGTGCCCACCTTGTCACAAATTTAATGCTTCAGTGGCTCACAATGACCACAGTAGTTACTCCATGCAGACTGCACTGATGTCATAAGTTCCACCACTAGGCAGATGTCAATCTGCATCTGCTACATCAGTGCATTACATCATCCAGAATAAACACACACACACACACAAACACACAAATACTTTAACATTATTCTAATAAAACAATGGGCATTTGCCCATTTTTCACAAAATGGTCATCCAATGGCCATGGGAGACCAATGCTCTTTAAGATCTCAGCTTAGTGCAACCAATAGTTGCTGGAGCAAGCCCACTGCACTAAAAGCAGGTGCTCACATAAAATGGTGCTTGTCAATCCAGCTATACTTCATCATTCTGTGTTACACTGCCTTTGCTAAATAGATGCACACAATGTACCGGCGAAGTATGGTGCTTTGTCCACCTCTCAGCAAAACAATGATACAACAGCTATGGGAGACACCAGCTGCTGCTGATGTCAGCTCAGGGAACCCAACAGTTGTTGCAACAAGCCGACTGCACTGAAACCAGATGCTCCTCCAACAGGGTATGTGCCAGTTCAGCTCACCTCCACAATAAATACACACAAACACACAAAATTTACTACTGAACCATGTTGCTTTACCAACCTTTCCACAAAACAATGATGCAACATCTAGAGGGACCACAGCTGCTGATGCTACCAGCTCATGGTACACAGCATTTGGTGAAGCAAGCCCACTGCACTAACACCAGAAGCTCCCTCAACAAGGGCAGTTGTCAGTCCAGCTTTGCTTCATTGCTCGCAGTTACGTCATGAACTTATGAGCAGACAAACATAGACACAGAAACAGATACACAAAGACAGACACCAAAAGAGTCACATACGGACTCACAGACACATCCACACACACACTAACACAGCATCTGGTATCCTTTACACCAGGAAATATCACTGCTACTTAATAAAACATACTGCACTCACACCACAGTTTCCACCACCACTACATGAAGTAGGTGTGAGTGCAGCTTTGATTGACCGCTACCAATTACATCACCCACTCAGAACACACACACACACACACACACACACACACACACACACACACACACACACATGTATCCCCCAAGAAACAGCTAGTATACACTGCTTTGCTACAACAACTGCAATGCCCATAGGCAAAACTAAGCACCGAAAGTCAGGATAACACACCATCACAATGCAACAGTTATCATGCAAATTAACAACATCTAACACATCACACTTACAGCATCCACACACATAAGAAAGATACACACACACTTGGCACCAAAAGGGGACAATTTCTGTAATTACAACTCTTTCTCATACACACAAACACACACACACACTCTGCTTGTAATTTCTACATATCACAGTCATGAACACCCATACAACTATATAGTCTGCATTATACAATGCATTATCCCCCTTTCACATAAGTAATCACAATAATATATCATAGAAAGTGAAACATATGCTATCCAGTGACTGAAACACTATTTATGTGAAAAAATGCATCATTGTCCCGGTCCCCTTCAATAAACACATCACACCGAATGACATTTGATGACCTTTATTAACCTTTCATAAACATAACTATGTTATCCAATATTTATTAATTACAGCTGACAACACAATATAGCTGATTGAATTCCAACATCCACATCCATGTAATATTAATTAGGACAGTGTGACCTTGCTCATCCTGACCTAGTAAGCAGCATCCTTACCTCCAACTCACTTGCTTATGAAGCAGTGTCCCATTACTCACTTCCTTTATCACGTATTGAATTAACATCCAACCAAATAAGTAGCATCCTTACCCCGCTTGCTTATTTATCTAGCCAACTTCAATACTCACTTCCTTTCCCAATTCATTGGAATGACCATACAAAACCAGAGGAGGAACAGAAGAGGGCACACCTGTCCCTCATCTCTGCCCTACCCACTCTGACAAATAACCACAATCCCCACTATTCCTCTAAAAAGAGGGAGGGAGTGTGGGTAGCAAGTACACAACAAAATGTGATTCCTTACCCAGTTTCACTTGCATAAATCCCTTAAGCCCCTCCCTGCCCATGCCTCATTTCCTCCCAAACATCCTTCCCTCCCCATTTAACCCTTACCTCCCCCTCCTCCGTCTTAATCTTACTACTATATTTAATAACCCCACTCTGAAGATGTCCGTGGACAAATTGGTTTGTTACCAAACCTCATTTATGTATGCAGTGATAGACATGAGTTAACAACATAAGTTAACACCAACAATTAAAACATTTCTCCACTCTATCCTTATACAAGACACATATACTGAGGGACAGAAATACACTTACTATGCCTATAACAATGGACTTTGCCCACCTCGTCACAAATTTAATGCTTCAGTGGCTCACAATGACCACAGTAGTTACTCCATGCAGACTGCACTGATGTCATAAGTTCCACCACTAGGCAGATGTCAATCTGCCTCTGCTACATCAATGCATTACATCATCCAAAATAAACACACACACACACAGACACACACACACAAACACACAAATACTTTAACATTATTCTAGTAAAACGATGAGCATTTGCCCATTTTTCATAAAATGGTCATCCAATGGGAGACCAATGTTCTTTAACATCTCAGCTTAGTGCAACCAATAGTTGCTGGAGCAAGCCCACTGCACTAAAAGCAGGTGTTCACATAAAATGGTGCTTGTCAATCCAGCTATACTTCATCATTTTGTGTTACACTGCCTTTGCTAAATAGACGCACACAATGTACCGGTGAAGTATGGTGCTTTGTCCACCTTTCAGCAAAAGAATGATACAGCAGCTATGGGAGACTCCAGCTGCTGCTGATGTCAGCTCAGGGAACCCAACAGTTATTGCAGCAAGCCCACTGCACTGAAACCAGATGCTCCTCCAACAGGGTAGGTGCCAGTTGAGCTCACCTCCACAATAAAAATACACACACACACACACACACACACACACGCATGTACGCACGCACACACACACACACATACACACACACACAAAATTTACTAGTGAACCATGTTGCTTTATTAACCTTTCCTCAAAACAATGATGCAACATCTAGAGGGACCACAGCTGCTGATGCTACCAGCTCATGGTACACAGCATTTGGTGAAGCAAGCCCACTTCACTAACACCAGAAGCTTCCTCAACAAGGGCAGTTGTCAGTCCAGCTTTGCTTCATTGCTTTCAGTTACATCATGAACTTATGAGCAGACAAACATAGACACAGAAACAGACACACAAAGACAGATACCAAAAGAGTCACATAAGGACTCACAGACACATGCACACACACACACACACTAACACAGTATCTGGTATCCTTTACACCAGGAAATATCACTGCTACTTAATAAAACATACTGCACTCACACCACAGTCTCCACCACCACTACATGAAGTTGTAACCAGAGGTTAGCATTGCTTAACACCATGCAAACCTAAGCACATCCGCTCACAACTGCTTTAATATGCCTTATTCCCTCCGTATCCAATGGCCTTGTTCTGCCCTGCGACCAAATAAACGTCCTCTACAAGGCTTAGAACCAGGACCCTGCACACACAACTAATGTGATTTACCAATGCACTATGGCAGATATACAGACAATGGACAGTACCACAAACATATCATACAGCGCAGTCATTCAACAGTATAGGAATGTATCCCATCATGTAGATGTATATGTGAGTGGTTATGTCCAGCATATAGGTACATACATATATAGAGATATATCAGGAACATACCATGTGGCAACAAAGCATTACAAACAAATGAAACAGGAAACACAAGCGACGCCTGTATTATGTAGTGGTGGTGTTCTATGTAATCTCAAGACTCCCTCAGACAGACATGTGTCATTCATACACGCAAACAGTGTAATGTGTAATGTGTAATGTACATTAACACAACAGTACCTGCCCAATCATTATGTCTGAACACTACTCATGCAAGGTGCTGTGTGCAACATCCTCATCATGATAAAGGTAAATGGGATAACCATAGAGGGACCGGTAGTGTTGTGTGTACAATGGGGTCGTCCTCATCACGTGTATCTGGACCATTTACGAGTGATGTGCATACCAGGATCTTGTGCATGAGGAACAGGGGTGAGGCTAACAGGAGCATGTTGTGATGAATATTACAAGGGTACATGTGTCCAGTGGGCACGTGTATGAAATGGACAGCTATGTATAGGGCAGATGTCCTAGGAGCTGATTGGCCTTATGTTTCCATAGGGTGAGGGTCGTATGTGGGGGAAGGAGTGTAGGTATGGCTGTGGAGGATAGGTAGGGTAGGATCACAGACAAGACAGCATACAAGGTTGGTATGACACATGTGGAGGGATACACCGCAGACGGGGATGGGTGTTCGGCATTCATAAGCCCATGGGAACAGTGGGATGGAGGTCCCTAGCCATGGGCAGCCGCCACTGCACCTAAACAGCTGCAAAGGAGGCAGTGCTGGGGGCTGTCCAGGAGGGGCAGCATCACCCTGTAAATGTGACACTCTGCCCTTGAGCTTGCGTATCTGGCTTCAGAACCCCTTAGTGAGCCCCCAACTCAACACATCCGGGACCGCACAACAGCAGACATGTACCTGTCTGGTCCGCTCCCACGGGGGACATGGCCCATCCTCAGTGGTGGTACCACCAGAAAGTGGTGCAGAGCCAAAAGAGGTTGATGTCAAAGGCTGGGTCCCAGATGTGCTGGTGCCCGGTGCCATGGTCAGCTGAAGTGGGACAGGAGTTTCTGCCAGGACCTCCAAACCCATTCAACCTATGGTGTTGCAGTTTAAACCCACATATGGCTTAGTGATAGACACTAGCATACAGGATTACCTACAACAGTATGCATAGATATCACCATCAACCCAACACAACAGATGGTATACATTTGCAGAGGGCGCACAACACATGCATATATACTGCATGCCATCTGTACAATGTGCAGTAGACGTGTGACCGCAGCTATGAACAGTTGCCCATTATTGGCTTGTCAGTGGGAACCCCAGACAGTCTCTGTCATACCACTGTTTCATGTGACACATGTCCAGTCAGGGATGTGATGGCAGTAACACATCTCTATCATCATGTACTGTCTGCAATCCTCACACTATGCTTCTGCTGTGCACAGATGTGTGTTCAGTGTGTAACATAGGAAACAATTGGTTGCACACACTGACCAGTTCACAGATGGCCCTACAGATGGGGGTCCCTCACGAATGGCGTACTGCCATGTCTTTATTAAAACATGCAGAATAGCCATTACCACATACACATGTTAAACAGCAGTAGTCTCAATGCAGCATAGCTACGCTTACATGCTGTAGTCATGTGTGGCACATCACCCTCCTGCCTTTAGGCTATTTCCCACTGTGTATAATGTTTGAGGTACATCCAGATATCATCTGTGATGCCGTGTCAGAACATCACATCCAGGTACCACTCACAGCGACTGTCATGACCAAATGCCAACATGTTTTCCCTAGATAGTGTACTGTGTTTATCATGCGAATGGCTATGGGAACATCACAGCTGTTCCACATGCAATCAGCTAGAGGAGGACTGCAATAGGTGCAGAGGCCATCACCTGATCATGTCCATCATTTACAATACACATGCTGCTGCTGAGCAGGTGTACACCTTCACATCCACCAGAGAGTGTATGGGTGGGACAGGCAAAGTACACCAGAGAAGGGCTTGGAGACTTAACCCTTAGCATCGTCTGCCCCATGCCTAACAGTACAGGGGTCAAACCCCTGAATGACTAGTCATTACTATTACATCTGCATGACATTACTACATGTGCCACAAAGGCGACATGTTGCTGTGCTGTAAGAACATATATGTGTGTAGGTGAGTGACATCTGCAAGAAATATAGTAGACATACATTAGGTGTGGCACACATGGCTGTCCACATGAACAGGTGCCATTGTCACCACAACCACACTCTATAATGGACATGCATTGACACTCTTTGCCAGGGCCACAAATACACAACCTAACTACTTAGTTTGCCACACTGCAGTAATGCACAGAACTACATGCACCACAGGGGATATCTGGAGGTTATATGGGCTAGGGCATGTGAAAGTGTTTGACATCTGTTGGTATGCCAGCGAGGGTTATACTGGGAGTGACTGTGGTTAGGAGCATCATAACCCACACGCAGACACAAGGTGTCAGAACTGAGATGCATGTATGCATTGCCTCATGGGTGTGTAGTGGTTGGCTTTGCTAGATGGCTGTACAAGGCTGGGTGAGGGGTAATCTTTGGCATCGCGTCACCTGACATTGGTGTGCAGTGCAGGGGTGTAGTGTCTGCAATGTCCCACACAGATGGGTACTGCATGATCTGACCTGATATCCTGGTTACCAATGTGTATGGCCATAGCTTTGCAATGCATGCCATGTCTGTGTTTGATAGTCCTTCACATGGACATTGCCTGGGATGTGCATGTCCCACAATACTGTACAGTGACATGTACAGGTGTACCTGTTTTGGCAGGCACATGTTGTGTACACAGACTGTTATCCCCCGATATGCCAATACTGGCCTGGTGTGGCAAAACCTGCTTATAGTGAGCAGGTCGACCCTGCACTTGCATTGATAGTATGATACAGGTATTCCCTGGTGTCAGTGGTATTGGGCCATACAGTGCACATGTGTATGGCATTGTATGGCCACTGTGGATCACATTTGATGGCACCACATATGTTGCAGTCATCCAGTGGGGAACATAGTGAAGGCACAATGTCCACTAATATGTGCCTATTGTACTGCTGTACAGGGTGCTATGTCCTCTGCAGGCCACTGCATTCACACCATGCCTACTATCTGTCATCAATGTGCATGGTACTAGCAACATAGTGGGATATCATAGACAACTGTGTTTGTGCATGGCACATGGGTGTAGGACATATACCGGGTACTAGTAGGGTTGCATACGTTGTTCACCAGGCCTTTTGCCAGATGTAGGGGTATGGCTTGCCAACACAGTCCCATGGCTGACTAACAGCTGTACTCCTCGTGATGTGGCCAATGTGTCATAAGACGGACACCATATAGGAAAACTACAAAATCCGCTCCCCAACATGTGCAATGGTAAGACACTCACAGCCACCTCTACACAGGCTTTGACAGACAAACACACACTTGCCATGTCCTTTATACGAATCCCTACATACCGTATCACACTGCAGCAGTACGCTTTTAGGGCATGTGCTATGGCAAATACTGCATTATAGCATACTTACAGGTGTAGACCTAGGTGGGTGACAGCAGCAGGATTGACAAAGGTTGTCATGTGATTTGTACAGAGAGTGCATACGCTACAAAGCACTGTACTTGTCTCATGCAGGCAGACACACACACCTGGCATGTCTGGGATTAGAACACCGACCTAACTACTTTATTACACTACAGCATTACACAGTTACAGAATGCGCTACCCAGATTACTGGGTTACAGTACTCCCAGAGGTGTATTTCTAAGTGGGTGACATCATCAGCCTTGCCAAAGGTGGGTATAGGAATTGTATGGATTGTGAGCAGTTTAAAAGCATTATCAGTCCTCAGGCAGACGGGGACATATACACACACACTTGGCAAGTCTGGGATTAGAACACCGACCTAACTACTTTATTATACTACAGCATTACGCAGTTACAGAACATGCTACTGAGATTACTGGGACACAGCACTCCCAGAGGTGTATTTCTAGGTGGGTGACATAATCAGCCTTGCCAAAGGTGGGGATACAAATTGTATGGAGTGTGAGCAGTCTAAAAGCATTATTCATGTCCTCAGGCAGATGGGAACATATACACACACACACACACACACACACACACACACACACACACACACACACAAACACTTGGTAAGTCTGGGATTAGAACACTGACCTAACTACTTTATTACACTACAGCATTATGTTGCTACAGAACATGCTACTGAGATTACTGGGACACAGCATGTCCAGAGGTGTATTTTTAGGTGGGTGATATCATCAGCCTTGCCAAAGGTGGGTATAGGAATTGTATGGAGTGTGAGCAGTCTAAAAGCATTATTCAGTCCTCAGGCAGATGGGGACATACACACACACTTGGCAAGTCTGGGATTAGAACACTGACCTAACTACTTTATTACACTACAGCATTACACAGTTACAGAACATGCTACCGAAATTACTGGGACACAGCACTCCCAGAGGTGTATTTCTTGGTGGGTGACATCATCAGCCTTGCCAATGATGGCTATAGGAATTGTATTGAGTGTGAGCAGTCTAAAAGCATTATTCAGTCTTCAAGCAGACGGGGACATGCACACACACATAGCAAGTCTGGGATTAGAACACCGACCAAACTACTTTATTACACTACAGCATTACGCAGTTTTAGAATGTCCTACCGAGATTACTGGAACACAGCACTCCCAGAGGTGTATTTCTAGGTGGGTGACATCATCAGCCTTGCCAAGGGTGGGTATAGGAATTGTATGGAGTGTGAGCAGTCTAAAAGCATTATTCAGTCCTCAGGCAGACAGGGACATACACACACTTGGCAAGTCTGGGATTAGAACAATGACCTAACTACTTTATAACACTACAGCATTATGCAGTTACAGAACATGCTACCGGGATTACTGGGACACAGCACTCCCAGAGGTGTATTTCTAGGTGAGTGACATCATCAGCCTTGCCAAAGGTGGGTATAGGAATTGTATGGGGTGTGAGCAGTCTAAAAGCATTATTCAGTCCTCAGGCAGACTGGGACATACATATATATACACACACACACACACACACACACACACACACACACACACACACACACACACACACACACACACACACACACACACACCAGTGGTGGTAATGGAACACCTGCCTATCTACAGATCACTATTACAATACTAAGTAGTTATGAGTCACGCCACACAGAATACACATGTCAAGACTGTCATTATGGCCTTCTAGGAATGCGGACATCAACAGGGATGCTGGCAGTTAGGATGTACATACATGTGAACCTGTGTGTTTAAAGTAAGAATCCATCCTGACCTATCTGTGGATTGGATGACTACTATCACTATACAGGGTTACAATGGCCATGCCCATACACATAGAGGCACATAACCGACACAAGGTGTCACTGGTCATGCTCACACAGTAGCACATGGCTATTCGGAATGCACTATTTGTTCATCTACACAAGGTTATACTGGGCATGCTCATACACTTAGTAGCACAGGTCTGTCAGGGATGCACTCTGATTCTAAACACAGATGGCCACAGTGGCCATGCTATTACAGTTAGATGTAAAGAACACATTGTAATGGACTCACATTGTAATGGACTCTGGTGTTAGTAGTTGTCATTGTTAGCAGGAATGCTGCTCTACATATATCTGACACTGGTCTTATACACAACATCTGCTGCTGTCCGTCACTTTAGATGTACTATCCTATACCAAGCACAATACCACCACTCGCAGTGATGTCTTGCTAGGAGTGGCAACTGCATGACCAACACAATGAGCCTTGTGCTAGGAGTGGCAACTGCTTGACCAACACAATGAGCCAATGTCCTGCTGTAATTACGAGGTTGCCCAATGTTTGTCATTCTGGGATGACATGACTGACAGTAGATAGGCCTTTGACACATATCACATGCATCCCTGACTCCAGGGAGTGTGGATAATACCAAAGTCGCATTCGCCCATATAGTGCCATTCCAAGGCAAATGTCCTAAACACAGGATAACACCCTGACACCTAGAGGACAACTGCATTGTGTGCTTATGCTAACCAGTGCTAGATGTGTAGCATCCATAATCACAGCTGCTTACTGTAGATCCAACAATGGGGAGTACTGACATCTGTGCATTGAGGAACACCTGGCTGAAGGCTCTGTAGTGCACAATAGCACTACCACCATATACCTCATAACCGGACACGTGGGCCATAACACAGGTATGGACCACTCCAGGTGGTGGTGTCCACACATACATAGAGGCCACTCACATGTACTGACCTTTACTCCCACAAAAGGTATCACAGATGAGGCAGGTGCAGGACACAGTGTCAAATGCTGCATTCTGGGATGTAAACCTCAGACACCACCATGCCCTCAGACCACCAACACACATCCATACATGTTGTAGGACATATAAGAGTACACCACCATGTGACCCTTGATCAGTGGACTGTACCAAGCTCTACATCAACTGTAGAGAGTACCCATGTACTGACATGGTTGCATCATGTGTTATGCAATGCAATGATACCACTGTCTGTAACCAGGTCAGCTGTACACATACCAGGGGCCCTCGGTTATTTACAGCATTAGCAGATGACTGTTGCTGTACACCAGTAAACACCCTCATGTTTGGATATGACATACATGTACCTGCCCTGGATATGTACATGCTACACACAGGCAACATACATGTAAATAGCATAGCTGTTGTCCTTTGTGCAGACAGGTGGCTACAGCCATTACACACATGCACATGGTATGTAGGTCAATGGCTGCTGAATGCTAACAGTACATAAGGTGTGATATCAATGTTGGCAGAGGTAACATTCCCTCTGTACCCATCACCCTTTACACCTATCATATCATACAACAGTCCATGTGTCATGTATGTCATTACACATGTCCACCAATTGCAAAGCCTACAAACATGCCCAAATGACAGGAGTGTAGGACCTACACACATGTATATGTAGTGGTGTGTGTGCACTTACAATGCGTGTGCAGTTGCTGATGTATGCAGGTGGTGTGTATCTTAGTACATCATGCAGTTGCAATGCAGCCTCTACATTGCCAACTGTATATGGTGATATGCTGAATTTATGGAAAGATTTACCTCAGATATGGACAGATATGTGGAAATAACTAAGTGGTGGAGCATCTTTGTAGATGGATGTTTGCTGAGGACAGCTCACAGGTGTGTCACAAGTGGTCCTACAATAACCTGTGTAACTGGTAAGCAATGGTTTTGTTAATTGAAGGGCATAACACACAACATAGACAACGGTCAGGGCGACACAGAAGATAAATCACTTGACACCTGTAACAGTTAAGACCTCTCTCATATATCAACACTGTTGCCAAAGGAAGTGTCAGTACACTTTGTAACATGTGCAATACTGCTGTAAGTCTGTCATACATATCATGAGCTAGGCAGGTGTTTGATTCACAGTACTGGCATGTGTGGTTGCATGCGTGTCCATATATGTCACGTATTGTGGGGAATACATCTCAATTGTTACTCACTCTCCTGTACACTAGTGTAGACATCTGTACAGACTGCAATGTAGAAAGCAGGACATAGGCAGGGGCGTGTATCTCACACATGTGAGGTATCTGTATGTGCGTGACATAGGTGTATTCAGTAGTGAATGCCACAGTGTGTGTGTGTGTGTGTGTGTGTGTGTGTGTGTGTGTGTGTGTGTGTGTGTGTATGGCTGTCTGGTCCCTGGAGTGAGGATGTACGTTACCATAGTGAACTGATAAGACCCCTCCCCCATCCAAGCAATGCAATCTGCTATCCGTGTTGATGTCCCCAATCTTAGGCCATACTGACTACCTGTACATGTGCATTCTCTGTGGCGCGCCATGTAGGTGCTTGATATTGTAATGATGGTTTACACATAGGCAGGGGCCCTCACCTCAACAGTAGCAACTGTGTGTGAGTGTGTGTTACTGTGTCGGTGAATCTGTGTGTGTGTGGGTGTGTTTGGGTGTGTTACTGTGCCACTGAATACATGTGTGTCAATACCTGAGTGTGTGGGTGCAGTTGTGTGTTGGCATCCTGTCATGGGAACGTGTATTACTACTTCCCAATGAGGCATCACACTTCCCACTTGCCTCTACCCTTGTAATCAGCTAGACTGCTCTTTTACCTCACCACTCCATGTAACTGTACCTGTGATGTCACCCAGTATGGATGTCACATCTGTAGCCACAGTAGCTTAATACACAGCTCTTAGATCAGTAGACATGTTTGGAACATGGGGCATTCTCACTGTGATGTGGCAGCTACAAGGTGCATGCTGGTATATTCATATATACCTGTCAGTAGTCCACACTGACATATGGGACACTAACTGCAAACACTGACATCCACCGGCACATGGAATTAGACCTGAAGGAGGAAAGCAGAACATCATGACCAACATGCACTTACTGTTGTTACACAGGACACATACTGTTAACAGTATGAAATGCATTGTACACCTGTACTATATGGTATGTCTGCTGCCTGTCAACAGTACTCAACAATTGTAAACTACACTTATCTTCCTAGTCTGTTCACCCTGTGCATTAGACCATATGAGCATGTCCCTGCACCGATGGTGTGGATGTCAGGTATGCGGCACAGGCATCATCATATGCACAGGTTGATAATGTTTGCCAGAGGCCTAGGCTGCACCCTTTGATGACATCATGTGTGTGGGTTAGGGCCTTTGATCTAATTGGGCATGTGTGGATGTTATGCATGTGTGTGTTGCGGTGCCCTACATATGTTTCTGGTGTGTGCGTGTATGTATGCACACAGTTCTGGCATGTTTCTGGTCTACACAGGGGTATTATTGACAGCTGCAGACTGTACAGGCCAGGTTTTACAGTTCATGGTGTCCGGCCACGGACATGTCACCTGTGCCTGCCAGGGGTTGTATGGGCACTACCAGGCAGAGGTGCAGATTGAGTACTGTCTGATAACACTTGTCCACTGGAACTGTGTCCCTGTTGGGACCTTCCAGGGCCATGTGCACGTGGCCTGCTGTGTCATGGTGTGGCCAGCACAGCACCAGCTGCACTGCGGCTGCTACCGCCACTATGGGAGCGGACATGTGAGGTAGCTTGTTAACGTAGACCTGAAACAGGTGATGTAGCAGGCCTACGTCCACATGCCCAACACCTCACTCCTACCAGATGTTCCAACATAGACATCTCATGCTCGTGGATTGTCATGCCACGGTCAAGGACTCCAACCATGTCACCCAATTGTCTATCTAAAACTTCCGCAATCTGCTGTTGAGCATTTACCATTGCATGGATGTTGTTTAAAGAACAGACAGCAGCCCTCTGAAGCCTCTGATCTTCTCTGTTGTGCCATTCAGCACGTGCCTGTGCCTCCATTACAGCCTGAAACATGTGTCTGGTGACACCAGCTGTGTCGCTCTGTCTTGCAGGGGCATGCTGGATAGAGGTCCTCCTACGAGCAGCACTGTCCACATGCCTGTGTGGTGCATCACCAGTCAGTTGGCTGACACCATGGTGGGAAGGCACACCTTCCATAGCCACCACACTTTCCTGTTCCAAGCTACCACATGCCAACTGTCCTTCCTATATGGCCACTGGTGATGGGGTATGTATAGGCATGGGATCTGTGTGCGGGGATGAGGGGGATATAGGTGGAATGGCAACCAATGGCACAGATTCAGCCCCTGACAACCCTGCCCATGCCTCAATCATGCATTCATCATCACTGTTAGAGTCTGTGGGGACACTAACATCAGATGGACCGGAAGAGGGCAATGCAACTACATCACCTGTGAGGGGCAGACATAAACTGTACATTACAATCTATACAATAGACACAGACGGACACACACAGGCACACACACACACAGACACACACACAGACACACACACACACAGACACACACACATAGACACACATGCTATGGCACCCAACATGCATGTGATATGACAGAAGGCATGCAACATGAATGTGATATGGCAGACAGCATGCAGCGCAGACAATAGTGGTAGTTATCATACATCCCTGGGTTGCACACAACAGCATGCATGTGTCATAGCAGAAGGCATGTAAATTACACAATCATAGTAGTAGTTAGCATACATCCCTGTGTTACACCATGTAGACCAGCACAGGTTAATAGTACACCTGCCTGATGTGTGGCATATGACCTTGACAATCACATGTAGTATGTCATGTGATCTGCTGATGTGTGCAATGACATGCATACATGTTTAACACAATGGTATCCTGTCAAATACACAGTGGGGTAATGGTGTGCCATTGCAGTGTTGTCTGTCTGACCTACAGATATACTGCACATTTAGCTGATGTGCAGGGCCATTGCAGGGAATCATGAGGCATCTCTATTGCGCTACAGTGTGAGTTACAGACACATTTCATAGCCATGACTGTGTTCAGATGCAATACATATGTACTGTGGAATGTGACCCACGTCACTGAGGTGTATATACACTCAACCATGATGTGGAATGTGTGACACAGGTCACTGAAGGCTATACGGATGACACCCCTGCACATCTGCAACCATATTGCTGCTGCTGCCTGGCAACTATGGCCAGACATGGCGAACTTGTCAGTACACCATGTCCCACATGACATCTGTGTACCACACACACACATGAGGAGCAAGGATGACATTGATGTCTGACACCAGAAAGGGGAATGTACTGTATCTGTGGGCTGATGTGGATACTGTACAGATGACTGCTGTCATGTTGTGACACACTCAAGATGTTAAACACATCTTATGTGGTGGATTATTGTCACACCTCTACAAGATGTGCACAGGCCTGTAGGATGTCTAGTGTTCCACATCTGCAATATAACCCTTACACAAAGGCCATAGTTGGACCATGTGTAGCCATTGCACGACAGGGTGTACACACAAGCACATCACGTCTACTGTGTGTGTTGCTTCATGTCTCAGCCATCCTCCATGGCCATGTGTGTACATGTGTTGGCCAAATTATTGTGACGGGCATCTATTTCACATGTCTGTGTTGTCCCATATGACATACATCCATAGATGTCATGTGCTCCACTGACAACAGGGTTATGCCGACAAAGGGTTGTATGTTTGGTATGTGGGATATGTTTTTCAGGATAGTTAGGCAGTGTTGCAGCCAAGCCACTAGATGTCATGGACATGTCAAGATAGCACATCACATTGTGTGACATTCATAGCAGGGCTATGATCCACACCAGTGAATCCTGTGGGCTGGCCATACTCCAGCTCACTGTGTATTACTGTTTGTATTCCCCACATGTGTAGTTCTGATCTGTAGTACATGTCCCTACAGTGAACAGCACCTCCACCATTGTATGCACAGCTGTCCACACATCTGGCAATGACAGTTTGTAAGGATTCATGTCGGTGATTCACATAGTTTGCAAGTGTTGCACATGGGTAGCCATTGTGATGCATTGCAGGTCCGACCTGTATATTGTGACAGGACCATACATTATGTGTACATGTGGTAAATGGCCACATGGCAGATAGATCTGTGCATTAAGATGCCTGATAAATAATAACAGTCTCACCTGCAATGGGCTGCTGTCACAGAGGAACGCCAGAGGTACCTAAATAGGAGTAACACAGCAGTATGAGCATTATCCACACCTGTATGATAGCTACAGGGTGCAATGTGCATGTTAACACATACACCAGTACATTAGACTATACTATGATGTATGCACATGTGTGCATACACAGAGTAGCATACTATAGTATGCAGCATGTGTGTATACATGCCTTGCATATGATGTTACATTACATATTGTACAGTGACACATGCAACTATATGGAATACAGTTGTTATAGGTGCAGTAGTGACTCATCAGGCAACTCCAGGCTCGGTGGTTGAGAGATACCCACCTCCAAAATATTGGCGAAGGCTTGTGGATGTTGTTCTGCAGGTGTCCCTAAGTTGGCCAGTAGCTCCCCGGCACATGTGAGTGGGGGCTGGGTTGGTGGTCCACCACCTGTTGCACCTTGTTCCCTGGCGATTGCATTTGCACGCTGTTTCGCCCATCTAATGAGGTCTGTACAGTGTCTGCACACCTGCTGGTATGTGCAGTTGTGGCCACCCACATCATTAACCCTCCTGCGAAGTTTCATCCACAGGGCATCCCGCTGCTGTGCATCCTGTGGCACATGGCTGAACAGGATATCATGATTGTTATGTAGGTATGGGATGAGGGCCTCATCCTCCAAGCAGGTATAAGGGGGTAGCCTTGCACGCGGCATGCCTGGAAGACATAATGATGGAGACAGGTCACAGTAACTCACAGAGACATACAGAGCTACAGCTGAACATACATGTGTATCACATGTATTATGATTAAATAGTTGTCTTTGCAAATCTACATGACACTGATACCACTGACATGTTTGTGTCACATACATGTGACACTCAATGGTGAGTGGATATTATCACCATATATGTGTGTGTGTCACCTGATTATATTGATCATACTCCATGTGGATGCTGTCTTGATGTGGGCATGTTTGTTTGCCTGTACTGGTGTTCCTACCTATCAGCACATGGCTGGGTGTGTCCACATTAATGCAGTCAACCTTGATGCTGTGTATATGTCACATATAAAGACTTACACTGCCTTAACGGACATGACCTGTAACCCTGCAGACTTGCTCACGGAAGGTTTTACATGTATGTGTTCTGATATTTACATCTACATGGCACTGTACAGCAATTCAACATCCTGCCATGTATCACCTGTGTTGCACATGTGATACACATGGGACACTGGCTAGCCAGATGGTATTTGCAGGGATGGATATCAACTATAGCATGTACAGTCAAAGTCAACTAGTAGGCTATATGCCCTGGGCCATGTATGAATCTAGGATGAAAGGATACCTAGCTGTAACTGGCAGGCGGGTCTCTGGGGCCAGGTGGAGCAGTGCCACATAACTGATCCACAGGGTTAATGATACATTTATCATGTGGTCATCACACCATGTCTGAAAGTGGGGCGATGTACAGCTTTGCTGGACAAAAATGCATAGTATGGCAGGACTATGTAAAGTGTATGGGACAAGGATCTGTCCAGCATGTGGTGATCTTAGTACTAGGAAAGTGGATGTCCATGAAGTATGTGTTTGAGATCAGGATGGGTATGTGTAGCATGTCCAACATCATTGGGTTGGACATGGATTTATTCAGGGTATGCATTATGCTACATAGTGGAGATGGGGAATGGGAAGGCTGGTGTAGGCCATCTGAACATGGCCAATACCCCTTAAGGGAAATATGTGATCTGATATGGGTCACTTGAGTGTTTTGTATGGCAGGACAATGATCTCTATATTCATGGATGGCACCCTGTCATGATTAGGGTTGCCGCATATGACTACCTGACAGGTGTGGTGACGTAACTATCACAGGAAAGATAACTGCCCAGCTGCATCCCTTACACACAGTGTCTATTATGTTGACCACTGCCTAGGTGGTAGTTAATGGGTACAGGGTTATTAACATAGGGGTAACAATGCAATATGTAGCTGTCAGATTGTAGCCATATGTCACAGACACCTCACCCACAAAGCCCCTTCTGTATGTTGTCCACAACACTCTGAGTCGGCTATTCTCCTAGGTCATAGTCATTTGCATACTTCAATAGGCAGATGCCTTCTGTTAGTCTGTGTGGTATGGACTACAATGAGGGGGAGTACAATTAATTAACCCTGTCTTACTGTAGCTGGCACTGATGTGATGTGCATGTATTATTCAGACACCTTCTGTAGTGTTAGTTCTGACAGCAGTCCCATTGCAAAACACTCCTGTGACATAGGAATGTACATCTAGTATACTGAGAGTAGGTGGAACACAGTATGGGTGATGATGTCCTATGACCTGGGAAGGTTATGATATGCAGTGTGAAATCAACCTTACCGTCATCTACATCTGTACTGCTGACATCAAATAATTTGATCAAGGTTCATGGCCTTTCAGACCAGACTCAGTAGGGTAGTAGTGCAGTACTTCCCATTATCAGTGGTGTCTCCCCCTTTGTGGGTTGTGATACCTTTTGATGTGCACCATACAGTGTGTACACAACCTTACATGAAGCTATGTTTTACATGATGTGTATGTGGAGAGCAACTTGTTTTGCCATATGTGTATGATACAACCTGGGATGTGGACAGGTCCCATGCAGCCTGAGTGCAGCTTGTACCTGCATAGCTGTGTGTACAGGGGTTCTGTGGTGTACATGGATATATTAGTGTGTACCTTTTGGGGGAGGCAGTGTGTTTATATTATCCAAGACCATATCTGGATTGCTTATTCATGCTCAGCACTTGTTCAGAACTTGTAAGCACTACATAAGCTACTAATTACTATAGCACTCAATCTTCCTCATTACCTAGAGGTAAACAGGTTTTGTACATACTTTTCTCACTTGCTTAGAGTAAAATAGCTCTAGTACTCACTTTCTTCACTTATCTAGGGGAAATTAGTTTTATATTCAGGCATGTCCAAGGGTCAGCTGCCAGTGTTCTCTCCTGTCTATCTGATGAATCTGGAAATCTTGAGGCAATGTAGACATTGCCTCATGTACACAGACAACTCTCTCCACCTACCACCCAAAACTACAACCTGTGAGAGATGCACTTATCTAGCCAAACTGGAGGTAAAGCTCTCTCCAACCAAGACTGATCCTGATAGTCATGTGGAGAAGGTAAACATTCTCACCACACCACACTCATCACATAGTCTCACTGAATCTACCCCATCATTATCTGGGAAAACTACTCGTGTACCAAAACATTAGCTCAACGCTTTCCGGAATTCATAAACACCAATGCCCTGGATCAACTTATCCATACACCCACCAGGGGCATTACCAACATGAGTGACCTGTGTTTCGCACCTGAAGTCAACTTCTCGTTGGTCCAATCCTACCATAATATTTCTACAAAGCCAACTTCATACTTCTTAAGACAGATGTGGTGAACTTCATGAGACCCATGTAGATGGACAATACAGTTACAACTGCTGAATCCTACACAAATGCACTCTATAAGCACTTACACAAGTGCATGGATCATGCTATCCCAAACAGAACCAAGACACTATACTCCTAATTATGGAAGCCAATCTGGTGGTCCCCTGCCATAAACAAACTGTACAACAGAAGGAAGACATTGTTGCAAAAGAGAGTACAATCCCATGCGTGGAAGAGCTCCCTAGTCAGCCTCAGTAAGAAGCTGAGATCCCTTATAAGATCCTTCAAAGCTAGCTATGGAAACAAAACTGCTACCAATTCCAACGACAACCACAAAGCATTCTATAGCTATGTCAAATATCTCAATGTTAATACCCAGATCTGCTGTGAGTTACAGCACAAAGGCACGAACATTACAGAAACAACTGATATTGCCAACATCCTGGCAGATAGGTTCAGTGCTACCTTTCCTCCCTCTCACCCCCATAAGGGCCCATATCTATAGAGGAAGTGTACAGAGTCCCTGTAATCACAACTATGCAGGTAAAAGCTGCACACTCTAAAGCCAATATCACAGCATCCATGGGACTGGACAACATCAAAGGCTGCGTTGTACACGAACTTCAGAATGTACTGGCTCCCCACCTATGCACCATGTTCAATAATTGCCTCGCATTGGGATTTGTGCCCTCTGAATGGCACACAGCAAGAGTTATCTACTCCACAAAGGTGGCGCCACAATGGACCATGGGACCTATTCCCCTATATGCCTGACTAGCCTGGTCTGCAAGGCTATAGAGCACATCATCATGGATCTCAGTCACAGAGACATTGGGTACCTCCAAACCATTGACCCCTCCCAGTTTGGCATTGTTAAGGGCAGACCATGCCTCCTAAACCTGATGGACTTCTTAGAGACAGTTACCAAGGCATTAGATGTGGGTAAGGAGGTCCACACAGCCTAACTTGATCTCTCAAAGGCTTTCAACACCATTCCCCATTCTGGTATTATCGACATACCCATCCACCTGAACATTAAACCCCTATGTCATGTGATGGTTTGCAAAGTGGCTCACGGACAGAACCCACACAGTGGGAAATGCATACCCTAGGTCTGACTGTATACCAGTTACAAATGGTGTCCCTCAGGGCTCAGTCCTAGGACCCCTAATGTTTGGTATATACTTCTCTGACGTACAGGCAAGCACAGGAGAGCTTTGGCTGAAAAGGTTTGCAGATGACTGCAAACTAGGGGCCATAATTGTTTCCCCAGCTGATACAGACACCCTCCGGAAGGGTCGCACTGATACGGATACCTGGTGTCAATATCATGGCCTCAAGCTGAATGCCAAAAAGTGCATAGTCATCCCCTTTGGATATAATTAATTACCCACGGACTATCACATAGGTGCTGGTCCCCTACATACAGAAAAGGTAATAAGGGATCTGGGAACCCCAGTAGATAGCAATCTCTCCTTATATACCCATAATGACAAGGTGGTTAGAATATACTTCTACGTGGCCCCCCTAATCTCTAATGGGTTCGCATCCAGAACAAAGGAGGTCATTGTGCCTCTCTACTCATGAATTATTAGATGCATTAAAGGATACAATGCCCCATTTGGGATGTACATTACAAGACAACTGCAACAGCTTGGAAGACCACAGCAGTACCACAGCAAGAGGATTACTGACCTTAAACAGATGACCTATGCAGCCCAACCCAAGAAACTCCAGCTGTACTCGGTTGCATACTGCATTCTCACAGGTGATCTCTGCTTGACATACAAGGCCCATGTCCAACCCGGTATTGCTGGATATGGTTCACCTAAACAGAAGCCCCTGAGAGTCACATGCTGTGTGGATATACACCTAACCACAACGATGGATAGATTCCTGACCCGGAGACTCCCCATGCTTTGGAACATGATTCCAATGTACATCAGGCAGGGTCCCTCACTAGCACTCTTCAAGGGAAACCTTAACGGGTGGATGGGAGACAGACATGTATACTGGGGATCACTGCAGTGGCTCTGCTGGACAGAGGCACAGGGAACTAATGGCTCTGCCTTTCAGTATGCGGTGTTTGCCTTGTCACGTACAGCAGTACACACATAAATACTACAAGCGTTACTATGCTTAACAATACATCACTACAAGATAACTGTTTCCACTATATGGATCGCGTACACTTTAAATATTACAGAACAGGTACTACATACACAGACATACTGAGTGTTCTACATACCTTTTTAGTAACCCGAGGTGTCGTTGACTGTTAATTCATTCCTTTTCAGTTTGTGTTTAAATCTTCTTTGTAATGTTCTGCTGGTATATACAGATGGTTTGAATGTGTGATAAGCCATCCTTTTATAGTTAAATATCGGTAACATGTGCTATCCTGACCACCAATTGTTGTTCCAATGTAGTTAATTAGATGCACATCAGCTGTGCAGCTACTCCATTAGCCGATACCATGGCAACAGTGGTGTATAATTGAGTACTCCACTTGGGCATTGTCCATTTGCTTTACTTTCGAGGAAGACGGCCTGGATGTGTTGTTTGTGATGTATTTCAACAGCTATATGGAGACAGACAGAAATATATTAGCTTCATGACTCCCGTGGATTGTGTGTAATGGCTAGAATATGTTATTCTACATGTGAGTACAGCTGCTATATTTCGGAACATTGCTACTTATGCAGGGTCTGTTTGTACCTGATACTTCTGCAGATGCTTCAGTCTGGCAAGGATGTTTGGGCAGCTCAAGGCTGAACTGTTAGGTGGTTTACAGTGTGCTCACCAGACATCTTTGGTTTGGTGTACATGTATATCATATTGTGCTGTTAATCAGTAATTGGTAACACTTCCTGGTGTGCACACAACCCTCTGAAATGGGATTAGTGCAAACAAACCCTGTAACATCAGCTGCTGTTCCATTGTATAACAGCAACTATTTCACATAGGGCCTTGTTAGTGTGTCTCTGACAAGGTATGTTAAGGCTTCTGCAGATGTTGTACAGTGAATGAATGATTTGTGATGTTATTACAGTTTGTATTGTAATTTGTTTGGGTGTGGGAGTGATGTTGGTGGGTGTACATAGCAGATGCAGGTGTGTAGGAACTGCTTTTATACATAATTGATATGTGTGTGAGGGTTCCTTCCCTATTTGAACCCCTATCCTTTAGTGGACTAATACTATGGTAATTGCAGGCTGATTCATTAAGGCACTGTTAATTGGTTCCTGTATAGCATGCAGGTGATGTTAGTCCTTGAATCCTTTCGGCAATACATTGGAATGTAATAAAGTGTTGCTACATGAAAGCTGTCTGTGTATTTCTGTCATAGGTATTTGCAGTCATTGGAGCTGTGTTGGTGACTGACCATCTTTGGCTAGGGTTGCCACCTTTTCAAATGGCCATAGTGGAACATTTTCAGGACACACCAGATTTTACAGGCCGACACAAACCCATGGTCAGTACAAGGGATAGAACTTTCTTTTTTTGCCTAAATATAAGCTTATTCTTGTAGCAATTTAGTTGCTTATCCTGTTTCTTGTAACATGTAGGTATTTTAGATATAGAAAGAACTATTGTATGCAACTATTACATTACATATGGGACATAATTATGTTCTACAATTTCAGGACATTTGCCACATTTAATATTTTTGGTCAGGACACAACCACCTAAAGAGGGACTGTCCCTCGCAAAGTGGGACAGGTGATAACCCTATCATTGGCTCATGTCTATAGCACATATTTGTAATAGATAAAAACAAACAGCAGGCAACCTTAAGTCCGGAAAGCAGACTTTAACAGGCAGAAAGCACAAAACCAATTTGTAATAGTGTATAAGCATATACTCTCCATATCCTTTGTTCATAAAGTTTGGTCATGGCAGAATGTGTGATTGCTATGGTCCATGTTATACTCATATATGAACACATCAACCGCTGTATATGGGATACCTATGGAACCTCAACACCACACAATTCCGACGCCCACAGTACCGGGCCCAGACTCCCATACCCCACATTACCGACAGTGACAGTAACTCGTGAAAGTAACACAAACATGGTACACACACACACACACAGACACACTGCTACCCACCACATCCAAACAAACCATCCTACACTACGTATGAGCAGGTGGGCAAGCCCCCTACACCCCCCCATGTGGGTGTCTGCACCCCCCCACTTTAATATTCTACCTCCTAAATCGCACAAACAGACGCACAAAAAAAAACCCCACACATTACAGTCCCCCAGGAACACACACAACACTCAGAACACACACTTACACACACTACAGCCCTT
Source organism: Protopterus annectens (assembly GCF_019279795.1). NCBI lineage: Eukaryota > Metazoa > Chordata > Ceratodontiformes > Protopteridae > Protopterus > Protopterus annectens. Next base: position 1,377,614,769 of record NC_056743.1, read on the forward strand.
AGAAACACACTTACACACAGTAACCTACCTGAACTGCAACACCAGAAGCACTGACTAAATGTCCCTTAACATCGGGATTTTAAACTTCGCTTCGTCTTTCTGACTTTAAGCCTCATGATTACACGTGTCAGTATGTCAAGCAGCTGGTATTCGGTAGGCATCCCATTTATATGTACCTCCATGGTTATGTAGATGTTGTTAACCTATCTATATATCTACATATATATGTATATCCCCATATCTCTCTCTCTCTCTCTCTCTCTCTCTCTCTCTCTCTATATATATATATATATATATATATATATATATATATATATATATATTATATATAGCTATGTATATATATATATATATTATATATATATTATATATAGCTATGTATATGTATATATATATATATATTATATATATATATTATAGCATTTCCATATATACCATTTTACACCACACATTTTAACATTTGTGTTTTGTTTGTAAACTGTCCACACATTCCTTTATTGTGACGATTGTGTACATGGTTGCAGGTTCTAATCCTGGCTGTGGTAGGTGTACCTCTCAGAGCAGGCACTGGTAGTGCAAGGGTGATTAACGCACATTTCAGCGGTTGTGTGTTTCAAATGTTTATTATTCTGTGGAATACTACCTATATATGCAAGCTGTGGTTAAGGTATACTATGTAACATGTAAATCATCTTTGACTTTATTGGGATTTACTGCACAGATATTATGCAAATGCTGTAGCCATTACACTATTGACATTGGCGCTACTTCTGCCTATTTCCTATGTTCATGAATCCTATGTGTAAGCTTGGCTACACAACAGGCGGAGCCACCCACACCCAGTGAGCTTCTCAAAATACCAACATGACACATGAATTGGGAGACTATACATTAACATCCTAACTACATTTGGCATAGCCATTCACTGACACACTTCAGGGGAAACCTTGATGTGTGACTGGCCAACAGTATATACACCCCTGGGATCATGTGTCCCAGACACATACAGCCAGGGTGTGGGGGAGCCACTCCAGTTCTACAGCTGCAAGACCTGTTGGGGAAATTGAATGCTGTTGGTTTGTCATGTTATCATGCCCTTTTGAGATCACTATGTGCCCCTATCACCCTACAGCACACCAGTCTTCAACAGCTTCCAGAAACTCTGCCTGGAATCACTTCATTGGCTATGCTTGAAAGAGGCTCAGTTACTTTATCAATGGTGCAGGTAAAGCCACCACACTGTAGATATGCTTCTAAATGCCCTTGGGCAGATAGCCTACTACCTATCTCTGAACCTCTACAGTGCAGGCCATCTTCAACATCATATGTGATTATACAGAGTTTTATGATCACAATATACAGTGTACATTCACCATGTAGTCAGACAGCAGTTAAGTACAGCAAGAGCACACAGACTACTGATACATAATCACACCAAAAGCCTATCTTGGAAGCTAGTGGACATGTATAGGTTTCAGGCTTTGTATTGCTTACCAATAGGTTACCTACAGGAAAGATGGGACACAAGCACAGATGGGATACATGCCTGCAACAATTCCATACCAACTTGCATGTGTCAGCCTAAGGCTTTGGAATGTTGGCCAAGGCTATTGGCACACCCATGGTGCCGTTTTTAGGCAGGTCTCAGAGGTGGCTCTCACCTCCAAGAACTGCACAATAGCGGAACCAATGAGGGTTAGGCGACTCAACACCAGCGGTAGTACTCACAACATGCACGCACTCACAGCATCCCTCAGTATGGACAACATCTACATCTGTTCTGTGACTGGGACCTGTATAAGGCTCCTGTGAGCACACTGGCACTACCAGACTACAACCCATAACACACATTTCAGCCACTGTACATGGACTGGACAGACATGGAGGGTGTATATATATTCATTGGGGATACCTACACCTCCAAGTTAGTGGGGCAGCATGATACCTCTGTGATCATCCATTTGCAGCTAACATCAGCCACAACTGCAATGCAAACTGTGAGCTGCTACAGATAAACCTCCATGACCCAGGAGCACCACTACAACTATCTGGAGACAGTGGTAAATACGATGGTCCTACCAGACACCCTGTTATTGATCAATGTTGGCTACCCTACACTTAACTGTATAACCTACTCGAGTATGCACTTCCAGGCCCAGCAATTCCTGGGATTTATCACCTCATATAGCCTGTATCAGTTGGTAGACAGACTAACGAGAGATGAAAACATACTAGAAGTGGTAATCACTGACATGTGCAACAGGTCCACTACAGCAGAGGTAAACCGGTCACTGTTTAGATCTGACCATGAACTATTCACTGATGATTTCTACTCCCAACCATCTACCCCACACATGGAACACACAGTGAATACCTTTCCTACAGCTAAATCCACAGTACTAATGACAGAGGTGGGAGGGTTCACAGCCCACACGTTCAGGGATGACACTGCTCAAGATACAGACAGAATTACGAATGCACTCTATAAGCACCTACAAAGATGTATGGGTCGTGTCATCAATGGTAAACCAGGACTAGCTACTCCTACACAAGGACACCAGTCTGCTGAACCCCTGCATTATACAGGCTATACAACAGAAGTAGTACAGTAGTCCAGAACAACAGGAAATCCCAAGACATGCAGATGTCTGTGACCAGTATTAGCAAGATACTTATGTTACTCATGTAATCATCCAAGGCTGACATCCACAGGTAAACAGGCATGGATTCGGAATATGACCAAAAAGGCTTCTTTAGCTATGTGAAGGATGTAAGCAGTAACACACAGATTTGCACTGTGCTGGTGCAATATTGCACTGAATATACTGACCCTACTGATATCACCAACACACTTGATGATACATTCGGAACAAGCTTCACCCCCTACTGAGCCCACAACAGTACCCACAATGTACAGTATCCCAGACATCTGTGACATACAGGTGGGAATGGCCCTTTCAATTGGCATGACAGAGCATCAATGGAGGCAGATGGTGACCTAGACTGCATCCTGCAGACACTACAAGACAAAGTGACCCCCAGCCTAATTTAGCAATTCACCATCAGCCTCTACACAGGCTACATGGCCATTCACTGGCACATGGCAACAGCTATTACACTCCACCAAGGTGGTGACACAACTGACCATAGTAACTACCATCCCATAGGCCTGAGTAGCCTGATCTGCTCTGCTATGCATCCTCATGGCACTCATGAACATAGACAATGGTAACCTCCAGACACTTGACCCAACCCAGGTCACCTTGACTGAGTGCAGATCATGCCTACTGAACCAGTTTGACATGTTACAGCCACCTAGACTTTAGGTGTGGGGTGTGGTAGTTCACACATACTACCTGGACCTCGCCACGGGTTTTGACACCATTCCCCACTCAGGTATTATTTCTACACTCACCAGCCAGTACACGCACCCATACATCACAGGTTGGTTTGCTAACAGGCTTACACATAGAAGCCACATGGTAAGCCTAGCAGGCTCCAGGTCCAACTCTTGACCAGTCACAACTGGTGTCCCACAGGACTCAGTCCTGGGACCCCTACTGTTTGCCATATACTTCTCAGAGGTACGGGCTAACACAGGTGGACTACAGCAGGCCATGTTTGGTGATTACTGCAGACTGGGAGCCATAACTGACAGTCCAGCTCTCAGAGACGTCCTTCAAGGGCCTCACATAGACCAACACAGGGTGTCAGAGTGATGGCCTCCAGGTAAAGGCCACATACTGCATGGTCATTCCATTTTGGGAAACTACACACACACATATTAACACATGAGTGGCAGACAGTATAATTCAGATGATGTAATGGGTATGTGGGGACTACATTAGATAGTGATCTCTCCTTTGACAGTCATATGTGCGAAGTAGTTATGACATCCATCTATGTATGCCATCTGATTACTTAAGGGATCACATCTAAACAAACTTAGGTTATTGTGCCCCTTAACTCATCAGTCATCAATCGCATCATCGAGTATGATAACCCATTTTGGATGTACCTCAGAAGACATATCTGACAGCTGGAAGGGCCACAAACGTACCTCATATAGAGGGATAATGCTCTCAGACATGTGTCCTATGCTGCCAGACTGCATAAACTCATGCATTACTCAGTGGCAGCTTGTTTACTCAGGGATGATATTTGCTGGCCAACAAAGCTGTGTCCAAGTCAGGCTTAATGGATATGCTCCACCTATGGGCATCTATGTCACAGTGAGCCACACACTGTAATGAGCTACACCTTGCCACAACCATAACTGGAAGATGCTGGAGTGACAGATTCCTGTCATGGGTACTCCCCATTATTTGGAACTACATCCCTGATTACATTATACAAAACCCATCACTAACACTCCAGGGAATCCTTGTAGATTGGGTGGGGAACTGTGAATACACCCCAGGGATCCCACAATTGGCTCTGCTCCACAGAGGGTCAGTTAGTGAATCAATTGGGTGGCGACAGAAAACACTTTTTGGCTATGCTTTTGACTGGCCTCGGGCAGTTAGGCATGTACCTACCTATGTATCTATGAACCTATACATACAGTATGGACACATGCTGATAGCTTAATTTACTGTTCAGGTATTGACTTACCTTGTGCAAATTGCAGTTGTGTGTACAATAGTTGAGAGCTGCCTATGATGGATGCACACTGTAGACCACCTATACATGACAATTTACAGGTGGTCATGTGTGTGTGCCATCCATGTTTACTGTGTGTGCAGGTGGAGAAGGGTGTCAGTCCATAAGTGCCTACACTGTCAGTGTGTGTGCTATAAGTTCCCTCTTTGCCAAGGCATGGGCATACTAGGCACGCCTCCATCCACCTAATGGGGCTGGCACAGGGTGTTCATGGTCTGAGTCCCTCTGTGCCTGTGGGGTCCTTGGCAATGGTAGTGGGCTGTGAGGCCTTCACCATTCTGTCCCTGCTGCAGCTGTTTCCTCAGGATCATATTGTGTAGTATGGCACATACTATGAAGATGTGGGCCTGGAGAGTACTGCAAGGTTCCACCAGATATGTCCAAGCAACAGAACCGTGATTTCAGCATCCCAAACACATGCTCTATGATGATTCTGGTTTCTGCGTGTGCATCATTATATCGTTCTTGCGTGGCTGTGTGTGCATTTCTGATGGGAGTCATCATCCATGGTTCCCGTGCATAGCCAGCATCCCCCACCAGGTGGCCATATGGGATGTCACCCTGGCAAATACCTGATACAGCTGTGAGGCATGCCAGATGTGGGAGTCGTGATAGCTTCCAGGGATGCCAGCACACACATCCATGATAATGCCCTGGCAATTGCACATGACCTGGCAGTTAATGGAGGGGTATCCCTTGTGGTTTATGTAGCACCTACCCTGCTCACCGAGTGGTGTCTTGATGTGTATGTACGTGCAGTCTATTGCACCCAGTACCTCCAGGTAGTCTACCACACGGTGGAAGAGACACATATTGCTGGCCAACTCCTCTGGGTTTGGGGGAAGTATATGTGCTCATTGGCATGAGGCAACATTGGCATCCAGGAACTGGTGGAGTACCCTGGATGCTGATGCTTGTGAGATCCCCATGATATCCCCAAATGGCCTTTGAAAGGTACCTGTGGCTAGTATTCTCAAGCTTACACATACCTTTGTGTCCACTGGGATGGGTTCCCCTCTGTTATTTCTGGCTCTGAGGCATGGCCGGCACAGCTCAACAAGTTGCTGTATGGTGTCCCTGTCCACCCTGTAACACTCTACTATCTCCAGATCATGTAGCCCCTGGTAGGTTACCCTGGGTCTGAACACTCTTCTCCTCCTCTGGTGCCTGAGATGGTTGTCAGCATCATCCTCCACACCACCATCAGTCTCCAACACATGCTGGTGAATCAAAGCTATGTCAGCCCCTAACATGTACATATTAAACGTTCCCCATCTGTATACACCAATGGTGCAGAGTGTCTGGGAATACACAAGTGTGTGTGGGGCTTTCACACCTTATACTATTGTGCAATGGATGATGCTGGTGTAATTGGGTGTGTATGTGCAATTCCAGCTGCAGGGTATCTTAATTATGGGTTTTACAGCAGGTACTGCTATTGTGGGGCCTTTGGTGTTGACTTACGCTTGGCTGCCGTGATTCATCTATTGCCCTTTACTTCACTTTTCAACCCAATTCCCCTCCCATTGTCAGGCATGCATCCATCTGCCTTTCTTGTTTTGTACTTTCACAACCCAGGATTGTGTTGCGAAATGTGTTATGCAGCTGATCTACTGCAAGTTTGCTTTGTTCTGCTCTGACAGTTCTCTTTTCTTTGCAGTATGGCACCTCCCCTTTCCTGTTCTGTAGATAGCTGCTAGCAGCCTTGTTAGTTGTTGTCAATGGCCCACTGTGAGTTCCTAGGTGTTAATTATACATTTGTACTCCAATTACCATGCTGTAGCATTTTCTTATTGTCTTCCCATATCCTTCCTATTTCAGCTATGGTGTGCACCATGCACAGCTGTTTACCAGGTTTTAGAGTGTGTTTTCATCCACGTTCACATGCACTTTTGGTTACCTTGTGTGTTCTCAGCTAAGAAAAGCTATGGCTACTTCCACACCCCTATCCTGCGGCTTTGCTCAGCAACAGGCAACCCAGATTAGCAATGCTCCAATGTGCTTACAGCTAAAGTGGCGCACCCCTCTCTTGATGTCATGTTTACCTCCAGGCCACACCTCGGTGTTGTACTGCTACACTGTGTGGTGCATCCTTACGTCAGCGGGGATTTTGCGATTCAGTATTACTTGACTCATTTGCATGGCATTGACTAGTAATTCCTAGTTACCACGCAAAACACTGTCACAGACCCTTAGCAACCCTTGCACCATGGTTGTGTAGCATGCGTGCCATTGTCTATTATGGGGAATTCATGAATTGTGTTACATTGCAGTTTTTATGACATCTAAATATATGTTCATTGTGATCCCTTATGTGCACCGATGCACTGCGAATTTACTTTGCATTAGTGTGGCCATGACATTAAATGTTATTTTTTTTATGTGTTGTTCATGTTTTTTATGCCATTGGCTATACATTTAGCCATTGGCATATATTAACATTGGAATACGCAAGTTTGGTCAGCTTTCATGGCTCTGATTTTTTGTTTGAAAAATGTAAACCGTTTTTTTGGATTACATTTCTTCATGCTTACGCTACGCCTGCACCACTTCATGAATCGCTACATACCTTCATTTGCATGCTACACTGCTGCACATGGGGTAATTAGCATACATGCGCTGGGAGCTGCGCAGCTCTGGCATACGCTGGTAGTGCACATGGAAACAGCTCGTACCTGACTCACTCGGTGGCCATATTTGGCATTAGATCACTGATGCTACTCCTGCCCCTGGCGCAAGCTTCATGAATCCCTGGGCGTGTCTTTGCATCACAATGTCAACTACATCTTATTAGTGTAGGTGAGCAGGACATGCTCTTACCCTGGAATGCAGATTTGAGCATTCTTCAGGCAAACAGATGTCATGCTTACATCTCTGAATTATCACACATCTGCCAGGGTACATACGTGCATACATAAGCTGCAGTACACCATTACACCAGAGACAGCTGTCACTGTAAAAATGTCTGGAATACCAACAAGATGGTATGCCAACCAAAGTAAACTATGTTCAACTTTACTGGTTTACCCCTGGAATCCAATTGTGGTGGCTCTCAAAAAGACAATTATTCATTATCTGCTTGCAAGTGCTGAAATCAACAAGCACCATCTACATTTTTTCATCTTATGTTCCACATCAATACCACTTTCTCAATAACAAAATCTGAACTCCAACATAAGTACTTATACTGCTGAGAATATCCTTTCATAATCAGCTGTCTTCTTCCATACTTCATCACCCCATCTTCTAATCTGTGTAACACTTGCCAATTAACAAAACATTTCAAACTGGAGTACTTAGCAGGTACTCCAACCATTGTCTTTACATCACTGTCTGATACAATAAAGCCCTACATGTTCAGTGCTGAAATCAATGCTATTAGCTCTCTAAATCTTGCCACACAAATACAATCTGTCTGAAGAAGATCTATGTCACTTTGAATATATCTTACTCAACTGTGATACATGCCTTGAGATAATTTCTTGTTTATCTGGTCTGTCACACCTGGCAAAGTTTTTTGGAATGCATGGTATGTCTAGACTTGGCACTTGAAGAGTTCCCACTTTTTGCCCAAATCACATCTATGATCATGTCAAATATGTAATAGTATTTTTGGTCCTCAAAAATAGGCTTAGCAACACAGTCTTGCTTTGCCTTTGGCTATACAATGTGGTAAAATGCACCACCCTTGGCAGCAGAGTTGGTCTTGGGACATTGTACTACTGCTTTCTGATGGTTTACATTTGTATTATGATCCAAAATAACAAGCATAGTCCTTATTTATATCCCATTTATGAAAAATGTTCAAACTTGAGACAGTACTTACAAAGCAGTGCATGAAAGACTTCCAAACTGCCAGTGTAGTAGAACTGAGTTAGGTGTTGGAGATCCTTCTCCAGACGGGGGTTCATGACAATCCATGGCAATTCCATATGGGCAGCATCACCATCCTGCAACCACTGCTCTCTGTCTTCTATGGGAATGTCATGTTCACACGCATGGAACTTCCTGCTCCATTCCCACTGGTGTGCATCTGTAATGTGATATAACAGGGACTGCCACTGATCATGCAGCAGCTCTGCATCACCATCACATATTTCTGAATACCACCAATGCAGTAGTGGCACTACTCACCTAGAGGGGAACTATATTAATGAAATAAATATAGCATACTTGCTAGTAAACATAAAAACACGTCTGGTGACTCACTTTATTCAAGTTATGTCACTAAACTTTGAACACAATACTGATTAAACCATGACAACTAGAAAACTATACCTACCTAGATCTTGGTTATGCTTCCACTATGTATCTACATAATCATACCATCTCAATTCATTGCAATGATCATCCTTTTCCTGAAGTAATTATACACACCAGTCGTACTAACAGTATACGCTTACAACCATCTCTTTCTACCTGTATGCACACTTTGTACATAGGATATGCATGGCATTTATTTATTTTCTTTTGTTCATGCTTATGTGCTTTTTGGAAGCTTTCATATTCTCAAACCCACTTTGGGTATTTTTTTAATTCAGAATTATATTCTATGTTTCTAATTTTACTTTTTAATATCTAAGCATGGTGCTTCTGTCCTTGGGTCTCCAACGAACAGGAGTTTTGTACTATGGAAACCAAGACATATATACATGGACATAGGTTTTATGGCCCATGGGTTATCATGTGTTGTACAGTTTATTATTTCTGTGTATCTTACTAATGGTTTTCATTCACTGAATCGGTAAGATAACTGATCTCAGAGAGGACTGTTTGTCTCCCTTACTAATCTCATGTAGCAACACCAGCAGAGACAACTATATGTGACTGAAAATGAATACTGCTCTAACATAACATTGTAATGTCCAATGTATGTCTGTACTTTCACATCATCTGTGTATCATATCATATCATATCATATCATATCATATCATTGTTTGGCTATACAAATTTGCTGTATGTTACTGTTCTTCAAAGTATACTGTATTATAAAAGGTGTGACTAATTCCTCATAACACTGTCCTGTGTAGTGTTCCACATACTATCAAATTCAAAGAATTTGACATTTTTCTTTTTTCATGACACTGATGTTTCCTTTGAATTCAGTTGTATATTTCTGCTTTACTTTATTTGGAATGCCTCTTGGTTTTGCCATGGACAGAGTCATGGCTGAAAGTGATTATACAATTCTGTACTTAATATGTTAATCAAGCATTCAGTAAGAAAAATAACAGCTGTGATGCCTCCCTAGGCTGACCCTGCATGTACAGTTACACATGGAGATTACAATGTTGGTAGCACCGGTTCATTCTCATATTACTTATGCTGCTAGTCATACAAAACCGAAGGTATAGCTTGTCAGTACAACAAAGTGGGAGAGATGAAATGCCAGCTTGACATAGGCTGATGCCCATCTACTGTCAGTATCCATATTTGCTGATGGAACATGAGTTAACCCTTTCTGCAAGATGTGCACACTATCAAGAGAAAGAATCCTTTGCAATTTCAGCTTGGTTATTTGCATGCATGATGCATCAGCTGGTGCAACTGCATGAAAACAATGCCTCACAAGCCCAATTCCTATGAAGAGCACAGGATAAGGAGAAAGAACTCTGCACCTTCAACTTGACTATTTACATACATGATACAACAGCTAGTCTGAATGCATGAAAACTATCTCTCAAACCCATTTCAAATGAAGAGCTTCAGATAAGCAGTGTACATCTTATAAGATTTAAGAAATTGTTTATTGCAATTAAAAGATAGCTGTGCATGTCCCTCTACAAACAATTGTACAGAAACAAAACTGGAAGTAAGTTCATCATTAGAATGAGATGAGGAAGTGCCATCTCACAGCAACTGCAATTTTGTATGGATATCACTGAACACTGAGTACCTCATTTTAATGCATGTAGCAAGTTACATGTTATCTGTCCTTAGGAACAGAAATAGCAGCAGTGGTTTATCATATTCCCGGTTGGTTGATAAAAACAGAGCGGAAAGTTGTGCACTGTGTAATTGCGACTATGTTGTATTTCTGTTATCATACAAATTTAGTTGTTACAACAGAGACCAAGCCTGAAAGGCTATTTTTCAAACAGCCCATGGCAAAAACACTACATAAAGACAAAGTTTTTAGGAGTTTCCCTAAAGTTAAATACAGATGAATTATGCAAATAATATACCTTATAGGGATCTAAGCAGCTACAAGTACATACGTTGTGAAGCCTGATGAATAACAATGGCCCTGGTTTTCAGTACAGGAAGGAGCAAGCTAAGCTAACAGATATGATGGGGAGATTAATTAATTATGCAGACATCATGTCTCCTCCGTTAATAACTTCACTTGACTGTTCAGCACAAGAATATGAAGAAGGAAGTGTAATACATAAGCATGGGAACCCTAAGTCAGAGATAACGGCTTAGCATATTCACAGGAATTTTAACAATAGTATCAGATGAGGTCTGAGAAGTATCACAGAGGAAACCAGTTTTTAAACTGAAGATACTCAGTAATATTAAGATGGTGCTTGTGTCACAGAACAGTTACATCTAAGCTTGGACAGGACACCTGAAAGTAGCTCAAAAGACATATACGTGTGCATATCTGTGCAATCTCTATTCCACTGGCAAAGAAAACTTTAGCACATTCAGCACAGGAGATGTGAGACCATATCAACATCTTGTTTTACATAAGGAAATCTTGCAAGACAACATAATGGAACTAACAGAGATCACAGGTGATATCAGTACCATGCTGTACTATCTGACTATCAATTACTGGTTTTCTTACATGTACCATAGAGACGGCTTATACAAGTCACATCAAAACAGCATGTTGCCAAATGGAAGGCAGGCATTATGGGTAGCACAAACTCTTGTTCACAGCATATTTTGACATTTCTACAGAAGTGACAAGTGAACTCAAGTACAGTCATCAAAATACTCTGTTCCCTGCATCAGACCACATAGCAGTATCATTCTGACTTCACGATACAGTTTAAAACACAACATAATCAGCCAGGTATGGATAGTTAGTGAGAAACGCATCTTCCAGAAGATGAATACACAGACAGGAACATGTTAGAAGAAGTGAAAACCACTGCTGTGTATTTGGACATTCTGATAACCTGTAATAGGTTCATAGGTAGGTACTAGGCTATTGGCCCTAGGGTCTATATAAGCCTAGCCAAATGGTACCCTGGCTTTTGTCACCCAAGAAAATTATTTTCCTGTGCCCTGTCAAGCAGAGCCACAGAAGTGATCCCCGGGGTGAATTTCCTGTCTGCCATCCAATCATCAAGATTTTTCTTGAAGAGTGCTAATGAGGAGCTTTGTTTGATATAGATAGGTAGTTTGTTCCAGAGTATGGGAAGTCTCTGAGATAGGAATCTATCCCTCCAGCATGTTCTGTTTATTGTGGTGACAAGGTTTAGGTCCCTAGAGCGTGTAGCTTGGAGGGATTGGGATTTCTTTACGTGGAGCATGTCCAACAGCTCTGGGTTTGACATAGCTTTGTATGTTAGGCAGAGATCGCCTCTAAGTAGGCGATATGCGACAGAGTAAAGCTGGAGTTTTTTGAGACGGTCTGCATAGGGCATCTGCTTGAGGCCAGTAATCCTCTTTGTGAGGTATTTCTGTGGCCTTTCCAGTTGTTGTAGATGTCTTGTGAGGTACATACCAAAAAGGGCGTTGTACTCTATAATGGGTCTAATGACTGATGAGCAGAGTGGAGCAATTACCTATTTTTTTCTGGATGAGAAACCTTTTGTGATGAGGTGTGCCATGTAGAAGGATTTCCTGACTACTGTGGCAATGTGATTATCAAAGGAGAGACTATACTGTCCACCTGTGTCCCAACATCTCTTATCACACTTTCGGTGTTAAGTAGACTACCGCCTATGTGATAGTTCATGGGTACAGAGTTTTTACCAAAAGGAATGACAATGCACTTTTTGGCATTGAGCTTGAGGCCATGGCTTTGACACCAGGCATCTGTCTCAGTGAGGCCCTTTTGTAGGATGTCCACATCGTTAGGAGATTTGATTATGGCTCCTAGTTTGCAGTCATCTGCGAACTTTGTTAGCCAAAGACCTTCTGTGTTAGCCTGTACTTCAGAGAAGTAGATACCAAACAGGAGAGGACCTAGGACTGAACCCTGTGGTACTCCACTTGTCACTGGTCTGAAGTTGGATTTAGAGTTTGCTACTTTCACAGTGTGGGTTTGGTCAGTGAGCCAGTTGGCAACTCATCTTGTGACATAGGGATTTATACCTAGTTTATTGAGTTTGTCTATAATTCCAGAGTGGAGGATGGTGTCGAAAACCTTGGCGAGATCTAGATAGGCTGTGTGTACCACCTTACCCTCATCTACAGCTTTGGTGACCGCTTTAAAGAAGTCTCTCAGGTTCAGGAGACATGATCTGCCTTTTACAAACCCGAACTGGGTAGGGTCCAGAGTTTGGAGATTACCAATGTCATTGTTTATAAGTTCCATGATGATACGCTCCACAGCCTTGCAGACCAGGCTCATCAGGCTAATGGGGCGGTAGTTCCCGGGGTCCGTGGTGGCTCCCCCTTTGTGGATAACTAACAAGGTATAGAGCACCACTGGGAACCCCTTTCTTCTGCAGTACCACTGTAGGACCATCAAATCATGTGCAAAAACCTTGCAACAGAATCTCTAATCACTACTGACTATTGGCCAAGTACTATTAGGGATGACTGATATAATCCAAGGTCATATGTCTATTATTCACAGCACATTTTAAACGTCTTCTCCAATCACTATATATTTTCAAGAAATTACTTCCTTTTATGATATTACCAGACTCCCTTTTTTTTCGTGGAAACAATGATAAGAAAGTGTTAAATAGGAATTCTCCTACTGCTTATTCCTATTACATTTCATCCACTTCCAAAAGCTAAGATTATTGTAAGGTTTGAATACATTACACAAAGCATACAATGAATATTTCATCTAAGTGTGCTATCTTGTAGCAAACATCTGCCCCGTCCTCCTGAACAGCCCATCTGACCTTCGCCTTTGGCCCAGCATCCTGAGACAGTTACCTTCAATGGCGTCTGGTCTTCTGCTGCCCTATAAGATGTTATGTTTACCATTTCCTTGAAGCACTTTCTTTCACATAACTAGCTGCCTCTTCTTATTGCATTTCCTCCATCACTTCTTGATACAATCATTAAAAACGTATGGATGGTCACCTTGATAATTCTTTACATTTCTGCATCATTTTCTAATTAAACATTTAGCAGATACTACATTTTTTTTTACTTTCTAAGACAGTGGATGAAATTACCGGCATGAGATCAAACACATCTGTTCTTTACCAACAGTTCTGTAGTGACAACTGTACTATGATGTAATGTTTTGTCACACTATATCTGACAGAAAAAAGTGGGTTAATAATCAAAAAATGTCACTACTGTGTACTAATACACTAGGAAGACAACGATGGCTTGTAGGCGGACAGCCATAATCATGACTGCAACACATGCAATGCCTATGTTACCCTACCATCTTCTTCTTCTGGCTTTTTCCCAGTTAGAGGTCACCACAGAAGATTACCTGTCTGCTCATGATTGGCAGTGGAGTTTTACGGTGTCGAGTTGCAAGCCCGGCGCCCAACCTTCCACAGAAGGCACACACACACTCACACCTAGAGCCAATTTAGAGTGTCCAATCCACATACAGCATGTCTTTGGAATGTGGGAGGAAACCGGAGCACCCAGAGGAAACCCACGCGATCACATGGGGGACATGCAGACTCCACACTGAAGGCACCCCAGCCAAGAATTAAACTGGAGAACCTCTTGCTGTGAGGCGGCAATGCTAACCGCTGCACCACCACAGCCAGCCTCCTATGTTACCCTACCATAACTGTTGTAAATCCCCACAGTCAGGGTTTTTCATAAGCATATTTGACACTACACTACTGTGGAAAATGTTCAAATTTCAGGCACTGTCATCAGTACCAATATGACTATAGTTACCCATTGGATTATAAAACACTATTTCTCTAACTACTTCCTTTCTGGCAAGGGCCAAATACAGAGTATAACACCAGTTTACTTCACCTCTGCTAAGTTCCACATGCCTACACAGAATGGAGTTCACAAATTTCTTGAAAATGGTGTGATTAACTCCAAATTGGAAAATGTCCTCTGCTCGTTTGTGCGTCAAAACAGTACTTCACAAGTTAAAGCCAGAAAGCCACAGGACTCCTTTACAGTTATCAGAATTAAAACTCTTTTGATTCATATTCGATGTTTCATTGTGTTTTGAGGACCTGGTTGTCTCACTAGTTTGTGGCTTATTTTTAGTGAAGGCCTGGGTGGCTATAATTGCAACTGTTTACTACTTGGGCATCACCTGTAAACATCTGCAATTCAGTAAGAGTTCCCAAAAAAACAGTTTAAAATAGAGATAAAAAAATATTGTTAGAGAAAGCATACCCAGCAGAAGGCAGAGGTCATTCTTGGCCATGGAAAAACAGAAGCATCTAGGTGACTAAAAGCAGTAGTTGTGGCTAACAGCTACCTGGAATGAGGCCAATTACTGTCACAGTTTGCCATTCATGAATACCATCTGAAAAAGGAAAGCAGTCAATGTAGCTTTCCACTCTAGCCTAGAAACTTGTACTCCTCTACTAAGGAAAAAAAAAAGAAAAAAGAAAACAAATGTCTCAGAGTCTGCAGGCAGTTAGAGCCATTGCCTCAGGGGCATAAAGCCCTGACTGTGTGCCATGCTACCAGAGTTTGATTAGCCACCTGGGCACTTGCTGGTATGGGTGAGAAGAGGAGTGGCATAGGATTGCAAGCTTACCTCTCCTTAGTGGGTGATGGAAGTGTATGACCAGGGTATCAATATCCCATGACTGGATCTCTGGTGGACTATGAAAAGCCCATGAATGCACTGGCTTCAAGGAGGCAGAGCTGTCCTGAGAAGTTATGTAAGCTGAGATAGTAAGCGACTTACCTCACTGTTTCCCACTGTATGTTGAACCCTAGGTGTGTTGCTGGGCCATATGAACACAACAACAACAAAAAAAAACTCCTGATAGCTGCCTAAATGCAGGCTCTTTTTCGTTGTCTTTTGTTCCAATACATGGTAAAAAATGTGTCATTTGCCTGAGACAGGGTGTTGTAGGCAACAGCCAGTGGAATCACAATGCTATCAAATAACAAGTTAAGCATCTGAAGGCCCTGACAGATAGCATAAGTGGATAACATGTCAAACCACAGAAGTTATAATCCTTGGAAGAGGGTGGTATGCCTTCTAGAACAATTTGCAAGGCATGCAAAACACAAATCAACTTTTTCTTCTCAGACGATTGAAAAAATCCCACCAACCAACACTATAGTAGTGCTGACTGTTGTTGGATTTTCAATGGCACTGAGAAATGGCAACATTGGCCACAGTATGTACTAATGCACAACAGGCAAAACTGATCACTACAGTCAAACGCAGTAGGATGACTGACATATGATAAAACAGTATTACACGTTCAATAGTCAGTAACAGTACCAATTTAACAACGAAAAATATATTTAAAAGCATCTTAATAAAGTAGTTCTTTTCAAATAAACTGTTATATACCCATTGTGCAAACAATGACACATGTAATACTGTCCCAAGGTCAGAGTCATTACTATGACCATTTCCCATTAAAAAAAAGATTTCAAATAAATCATTATGGACAATTATTAAAATATGTCCTAAGGTCAGTCCCAATGCCAGGGTCTTTTACTGTATTGAACACTTACAATATACATGGATGCTTCAGCTCTTAAAGATACTTCTGTGATAAACACATTCTTAAAATGAACACATAGTTTGCATCATATGCAGCAGTTTTTCAAAAGGTCTTATGGCCTCTGTTTGCTATGTATTAAGACTACAGTGATTGAGATGAAATTGTAAGGAACTGCATGTTTCAAGATACACCTGCACCATCACACCTCCAAATCCATAACACTTAGAGGTGATATTCATCCCAGCCCATGCTCAACTCACAGTACTCGATCCTCAGACAGCATATTTCCAGCAGCTACTTTATCAACTCCTTCTCAACCAGAGTCAAACTCTGGGGTTCATCTCTAACATAGACCCTTGAAGTGTGAAGCCAAGATCTTACTAATGAGATACAAAGGTTGGATGAACAAGCAGACTTTAAACAGGTAGTGAATGGAGTCCAAGAATGAACACATCAGCCTAGGGAGGTGAGGTGTAGAGCATACTATTGGGATACTGATACCCGTGAGATCTAGAGCTTGACCGGGAGATGTGAATTACAAGGCCCTTGTCTTGCATCCCTTCTGCATGCAGTCTTGTTTCATGTTAGCACAGTGTATATCATATACTCAGTAGGAGTCTTATTTTAATACAGTGTAGCCATAGGCACACACTCTTTATATCTTGGCTCTGCACATGCAGTGCATCTGATCAATGCCCATTGGAAAAGCTGTAATAGTGCACAGCAGCTTACTGGGATTATTTGTTATTGTGTAATTTAAGCATGTTTACTATTAAGAGTTGCTCTTCATATTAACATAAAGTTGTCAGATTTCGACTATTCTGTGCTAGGCAATGGTGATGCCATCCCATAAGGAAGTAGTCCTAGTACTCTATGGATGGCTAACCTATGTGTTCACTGTCCATTCATGTCACCCTTAGATTACCCTGCCTAAACCAGTTGTATTGTATGTTCTCTCTAACTCCCAAGCCAAACTACCAAAGTTATCCTTCTACTTCTAAGAATACTGACACAATAATTTCTTGACTCAACTCCTACTTTTTACAGTACTATCTCTTATGAATAACATTTCACCACTGTCTCTCTGCCTGTCCTCCACTAACCAGTCACACTTATTCTCATTCTTTCCAGTCTCCACCTCTACTTTTAGAGAACTTTGAATGAAACTAAACCCAACCTCTCTAGCTGCTGCCCCCCTTCAGGCAGATTACCTGAAGACAGCACCTGACCTAGTGGCTTCCCCTGTATCCATACTGATAAAACAATCCATATATGAGAAATATGTCCCACTGATCTGGAAAACAAACAACTCAGAGCAACTCTATCTACTAAAGACAATGTTGAGATAAAAATAGTCTCCCAAGGCAAGGACAACTACAGACTTTCTTTAGCAATGTTTGTAACTTCAGATACTCTACACAACAATGTCCATAGCTAATTGTGAATGGAACCATCCTCATGGAGCCAGAAGATATAGCAAATCTACTGACCAACAAAAACAGCTCCAGTTTTAGCCCCCTCCCGATCAACCATAAAGAAGTACCATTGCACATAACCCACCCACAGTAGGGAACAAGTCCTAACTACAATCTCTAAGGCCAAGAACAATGCATAAATGGGCCCTGATAAGCTATGCATGAAGGTAAGACAGTGCAAACATCTTATCTTGACCTTGCCAAGGCTTTCAACACAATCTCCCACTCTAGTATCAATGAGAAACTCTCCCAGCTGGGGATTAACCATTATGTTACTAGATGGGTAGCCAACAGGCTCACCGACAGAACACAATCTGTAAAAACTGGTGACTCCACCTCCACCAGTTGACACATCACTACTGGACTTTGGGCCCCTTGTTGTTTGGGATTTATTTCTCAGAAGTCCAGACCAAAGTAGACATCCTCTGGCTCACCAAATTCACTGATGATTGCAGGCTGGGAGCAATCACTAAGACCCCCAGTTATGTCAACATATTACAAGAAGAGCTAAAACAAATGAATGATTGGTGTCAAAGCCATTATCTAAAACTAAATGCAAAAAAATGCATTATTATTTCCTTTGGCAAAATGGAATTCCCTACAAATTACAATATTGGCAGCACCCCCACTAAGTTCCACCCCAGTGGTGTCAGACTTGGGAACACAAGTTGATAGCAATCTGAACTTTAAACACCAAGTTTCGACAGTAGTAAGGTAAACCTTCTATGTAGTGCACCTCATAAGCAAGGACATATCATCCAGGTCAAAGGATGTTATAACTGCAATGTACTTGACCCTCATCAGACCACTAATAGTGTATAATGCACCCATGTGCATGTACCTCACCAGATACCTTCAGCAGTTGGAGAGACCTTATAGGTTTCTCATTAAGAAATTACAGGGACTCCAAACCATGACCTATCTGGACAGGCTGAAATCCCTATCACTTTACTCTGTATTTTATAGGCTGTTGAGAAGTGACTTGTGCCTGACCTATAGGGCAATCTCTGACCCTGCCCTAATAGAAATGCTGCACATCTGCAAGTCAAATTGCACAAGAGTCACTCACTCTAAGGATCTCAACCTAGCTTGTGACATTAACAGAACACGCTGGAGAGACAGATATGTCTCCCAGGGACTGCTGCTTCTTTGAAACAAACTTCCTATTCATGTAAAACAGAGCTCCTCACTGATCCTATTCAAATGCAACTTAGATATTTGGATGGGAGAGCACAAATTCGCTCCTGGGTGCCACCCATGTCCCTCATGGACGGGGGTAGCTGGTGTTGATCACAGACCCACTCTGCTCACAAATTCATTCATTGAACTACCCAAAAAGAATAAATGGGGATACTTGGGATTAACATGACTAGGCTTCTAAAGGCTCTGGGGCCACTAGCCTAGTAACCACCTATGAACCCATGAACCTATAGAGGCAACGGGTAAATGTTTGACTACATATTCACTAGCTTATACATATTTCTACAAATAATGTCTAGGGCATCAAACTTGTTGAATACATTTGGGATATATGGCTAGCCTTAAAAAGGATTCTGTAGCCATTAGCCTAGTAAATACCTATGAACCTATCAATAATCATATACAATACCACTTCAAAAAGGTGGAAAATCACACTTTTCCAACTATAGACTTATTGCCACCATATCCTGCCAGTCAAAATTAATATAAAAATGCATCCACTTATAACTTATGCACTACATTACCTCTGTACTCCAAGGCTTGCCATTTTCTTTATTCTCTGTACTTTATTTCTGAGAATATTTGTATCTATAACTACCATTGGTCTTATATACTTATTTTGCTTTACTGCATGTTGAGTAAACAATTTTTTGTACCATATGTATAATGTACTATTTGCAAAATTTCTATTTCTATTTGTATTTCTGACTCTCGTACTTAATGACTCTCACGTATTTGAAGCTATCTGTACTCTATGTTTATTTCTGTTTTTTAAACTGATTTTTGTTGGAGATTTTCTCCCCAGGCCTCCACTGAAAATGGACTCAGTCAGACATACCTGGTTGACAAATGTCAAAATAAATAAATAATAAACATGGCAACCCTATCAAATAGGTGTACTATTACTGTTCATAAAAAAAGGTCTTTTATGCTTTTTGTGAAATCCTTGTGAAATCCTTCCTGAGGGGATGCATATCTGGTACACACAGATCCATGGTAACAGATTTCCACTGACATTGAGTCAGTTCTTAGAGTGGTAGAGTGCATGAGCATTTTGTAGTCCACAAAGGAAATTTGGCCATTGATGGCAACTATAATATACAGCTGAATTTACTTTAACATACATTTATTATGCAAGCGTTCATTAAAAACATTAAGAAAAGGAGAAGTACTTAACTGTGTTTAAATGGAAACACACACACACACACACACACACACACACACACACACACACACACACACACACACACACACACACACAGTATGGGTGCATACAACCCATTATTTGTAATAAAGTTAGTATAGTCAAGTTAATCATTATTAATGTATTGATTCCAGTAAATGTTTCTTGATGTTTTACTTATTCACTGTCTCACATTGGCTATGTGTTGCACACACAATCTTTGTCAAATGTCTTTGTCAGTATTTTTATTGCTACATTTATTCCTTGTTATAATATTTGCCAATGTAGCCCGAGTTGTGGCTAAAAGGGGTCCTGGGACCAGTTCACTTTCCTGGTTACCAAAATATAAATAAATATGAAATAAAAAAGGGGGGATGAATATGACAGAAATAATTAAGGAACTAGTAAAGCACATTTTAAGTCTGCATTATTCAAGAGAAAGAAAACACTTCCAACTGATGGCATTGGGAAGTAGCAGACAGTTTGATGTCCTAGTACTTGTCACCTGTAAATGTACAGCAAGGATCATTTACTGCAGTGAGAACTTTCACACCTCAGCATAAGAGTGCAAGGGATGGTCTGTCAATACTTTTAGAACTACAAAATAATCCCTTTACAAAAGCCTGCTATTTACCTACTTTCTTTAGCTGGAAGTAGCTAACAGCTATTTATAGCATAGAACAAGCTCTGACAGACACATAAATGAGGCTGTCAGGGAAACATAGAATTAGCTCTGTTACAGAAGATATGTTAGATGACATTGCTTCACAAGCCTTCCATTCTATCATAATGTCATGAGAAAATACTACATCCTTATGTCTAGCATGAATCATATAAAGAGGACTTGAAATGTATTATGAGAAGAAAGAATGAAAGCAACCAACAAGATCACTTTACCAAGGCAGGCCCCATCGTCTGCCATTTTGTAGGAAACATATTAAAACTATAAAAGAACTACTTAGGTTGATTTTGAGGCATTAAAATAGCTCAGAAAACAAAGACACAAAAAACATTTTTTTTTTAAGTTCTAAGGTGGAGTTTTCCTTTAAGTCATAGACAACAGGAGGACAGAGCCCATAAAAATGCAATTACAAGAGTGTTCAAATGCCTTCTGAATCCAGGACTGTAAAAGGAAGCAGTCATTAATACATAGACAGTTAAGTGAAGGATGGGAAATCTTCTTTAGTTTTAATTCTTCTTATATTGTTTTGAAAAGAAATTATATTGTCAATGGGGAAAAAGTGATAAGCAATATATACATATATCTATATATCTCTCTGTTTAGACATATAAATATATGAGAGTTATAGAAATGATCTAGACAGCATAAGAGTGACAGTAAAAACATCAACAGCAAAATATCTGAACTCAAAACTATCTGAACACAAAATATTGACAAAATCAAAGTTATGCTAGGGAAAGATGTATTCCCTTTCCCTACTGTTGTGTGACATTAGAATTGGTATATGTATCGTATAGCCTTCCTGCAAGAACATTTGATCTGGATATGGTAAGATTCTGCCACTATTTTGTATTTAGATATTTTTGAGTTTCTGTCAATCTTATGCTTTTTAGATGCATATATATATATATATATATATATATATATATATATATATATATATATATATATGTGTGTGTGTGTGTGTGTATATATATATATATATATATATATATGTGTATATGTATACATATGTGTGTGTGTGTGTGTGTGTATGTATGTATGTATGTATATATATTTGAAGCAAATATAAGGACAATCAGTCAATCAGTCTTGTTTAAGAGATCTTGAGGACTACATTTATGTAAGTTTGCAGTCCAGAATTTAGCCTTGTGTATTTTGGGTACACAGACCTGTAAGAGTTCAGGATTCTTTCAGTTAGAGATAGCTAGAACATTTATCTAGCATAGTTAGAGGTTTTCCTTATATATTCTGTCTTATGCAATTGTTGTTTTTCTCTTCTGTGTACAAATTGTTTATGTCTGCATACATAATGTGTATCGTTTTTTATTTCTGTATTAAGTATTTTCTTATTTAATCACTTCTAAGATCTTGTGGAGGGGTATTATTTATGTATTATTATATAGGGTCATAGGTACTTGCTAGGCTCCTAATCCAAGAAGATCCTTAAAAAAACCTAGCCAGCATTCCTGTGAAGTTATTATTCCTTATATTTTAAGTGCAGATAACACAGAGACAAGCTGTAAATTTGCATCCTACTCCTATACATTAGGGACAAGGATGCTAAATCATCCGGGGATGAATCTGCAGTTACCTATCCATTCATCCAGATTACATTTAAGTAGTGTAAGTGAAGTACTTTACTTTAGGAGGAGTGGAAGGCAACTCCAATGAAGTGGTATTTTTGTGTTATATATCTGGCCCTCAGACATGTTTTATTTATATTGCAAAAGCAACTGAGATTACTTAAAAACAGGTGTTTATATCCCTACTGGACTTGCAAATGGTAAGTAGGTCTGACGGGATGGGTTCTATCGAGGATCTGTACACAAAGCAGAGATAGCCTATCAGTAGCCTGTATAACACCAAGAATAGTGACAAGGCTTTGAGATGGTCTGCATCATTGTTATGATTTATGGCCTTGCCTTTTTTAGTAAGAAAATGCTATAAGCATTTAAGTTGGAAGAAGCGTGCCTTGGGAGTACGCGAAAGCGCTCATCTGTTTTAATAAACTTGGTTTGTATTTTGTTTCATCGTGGTGGTCCGTCTCCGGTTTTATATATCAATAGCATTCAAGTTGCGTTAGATGTTTGGATTGGTACATACCAAGAGGGGCATTATACACAGTGACTGACCTCATGAGTGCAGAACACAGTGGAATGGTCAAGTGGAATGGTCAGATCCCTAGACCTGGATGCCACAGCCTTAGTATAAATTGGGCAGTAGAAAAGGACTTTCTTACAGTAGTGGGTACTCACATAGGTCTCCAGATCCCTTACTACTGCATCAAATTTTTAGGGGTGCGTTGTCAATGTGATATAGTTACTAGGGACTTCCTGCTTGCCAAAGGGTACTATTATACATTTCCTGGCATTTAGTTTTAGTCTATGCTTTTGACTCCAGCTAATGGCTTGGGAATGACCCTCTTTGAGGTTCTTGGTTTCTGACGGTCAATTTGTGATGGCACCAAGTTTATAGTCATCTGCAAACTTGGTTATCCATAAACCTGTAACATTAGCTTTGACCTCCAACAGGTAAATGCCAAACAAGAATGGACCAAGAAATGAACCATGGCGTGCACTACTAGTGGCATGTCTTTTGGAGGAGATAGAGAACAGCCCACCCTAATTTCCTGAGTTCTGTTTTGAGAAGAAATTCTATTCAATTAATTATCATATAGTTGGGATGGTTTATCTATGATACTTGAGTGTAGGAAGATGCTGAATGTCTTTGCAAGGTCTAGATCTTTGGTAAGTACTGATCTGCCCTTCATCAATTGCTTCAATAACCTTCTTGAAGATGTCATCCAGGTTAAATAGCAAGGTCTACACTTGACAAATCCAAACTGGCTTGGGTAGAAAGCTTGTAGGTAACCTTTGTTCTTATTTATTAATTCCATAATGATCCTTTCCTTAGCCAAACAGATGAGGCTGGTAAGAGTTTTGGGTCTATAGTTTCTGTGGTCTATTGATACTCCACCTTTTTGCATTGAGATGATAGTTGTTCTCTATTTGTGTAGCACAAAATCTCTTTGTAGGCTAACATTGAATAGCCTCTGTAGGAAGTCTGACAGGCACTGTTTCAGTCTGGTCAGTAAACAGCCTAGCATGTTATATGGCCCAGTAGAAGCAGTATTCTGGTCTTGGATACTGCCTTGGTGACTTTTCATATGAAATTTAGTGTGTAGATGTGGGTAGAAAATTTAGGAATCTAGGATAGGGGTGAAACCATCCATCCACAACCCTTTTTCCCATTTTTCCCATGAGGTCAGGATGTCACTTCAACAGTAACAATCATCTAGAGCCAAAACTCACACCACAGGGTGGTTAGCCCTGTCACAGTGAGGACAGGGTGAAGTCAGAGATAAATGTATCTGCTAGATTGTATCAGGGTCTAAATATGTGATATCATTTACTATTAGCTATGTGCAGTTCTGGGCATTGTTTCTAAGATTTCTGACATAGTTAAAGGCTTTGAGGTTGTCCTTTTTCTGGGTGGCTATTTTTACCTGATATCTGGCTTAGCTTGATTTGATCAGGATCTGGAGTTTCCTTTTAAGTTTAGCAAGGATTTCTTTGCATGTTGAGAGTTACATTTATGTTTGTATGAAATTATTTCTTTAGTTGTTGTTATAGAGCCTGTTTATATTCATGTTCCACAATAGGGGGTTTATTTTTGAATTTGGCATTGCGTTGACTTCAGAGGGGGGACAGATGGCTCTATGCAGCTATATACATATACTTTGAATTTGGTGATTAAGGATTCTGCATAAACAGTGGGGTAATCTAACTGGAAGGGAATGTTGAATTTAGCCTGGTCATCATTTAGTTTCAGTAGATTAGCCTGGCATAATTCTCTATATACAGAGGTACTGGAGGATGTTTCTGGCTTCAGACTTAAGGTAAGTGCAACTGATTTGTGGCCTGATTTGATCTGGGATGGTGGGAGTTACAATAGCCCCATATTGGAAAGGACCAAGTTTAGTATTTTTATCGCCCCAGTTGGTGTGCAAACTAACTGGCTGAGTTTGTATTGATGAAGTCCAGAGATTCCCTGGACATACTTGTTAGAAGATGTATAGGTCTCCCATTTAGTGGCAGTGTGGTTGAACTCCCTAGTAGAATGTATTGGGCTTAATACTTAGGCACTCCATAATAGTTAAGTGGACTTAAATGTTCAGGGGGACATAGCGGGGTCCTATATGTTATGATGTGATAGGGGGCTTTGTTATAAGTGGGATACAGAGGAGTTGTAGATCATTATATTGTCTAATTAGTCTGAAGGTGAAGTATTTTTTTACAAATATGGAGATATCACCACTTTTATTATTTTCATCTAGTCCAGTGAGCTTGAATGTGCAGTAATCACTGAAACCCTGCCCTGATGGAGTGCTCTCAAAGGTCTTATACCAGGTCTCTGTGACATAGACTTTCCAGAATCAAAGCACAACCCTCCCCGTGGCTACAGAAAACCACTAAGTCAGAAATGAAAAACAGGGATAAAGCCTGGGAGCACTGGCGCAAAACCAAGACCCCCTCAACTAGACAGAAATTCCTAGAACTATGCAATAGAGTCAAAAAGCTAATAAAACAGGACAAATTCCAATACTACCAGTCTGCCCTAGACTCCTCCGAACACAGCCCCAAACAATTCTGGTCCTCCATAAACTCCATCCTCCACCCAGGTAAAGTCAGTACCCCTCCTCCTAACATCCCTCACTCCTCAGAAAATATTGCTACCTCATTCAACACACACTTCACACAAACCATACTATCACTAGCTAAACAACACAACCCCCTCCCCTCCAACCCACACCTTCAACTACTAATCTCCCCACTGCCTTCTCTTTTTCTCCTGTACCTACCTCCAACATAAAAAATCTCTTAACTAAACTTAAACCCACCAAATTAGCAGCAGACAACCTCCCAAATGAATACCTACAAATTGCAGCTGATGCTCTGGCCTACCCAGTATCCATCTTGATTAACTGATCTCTGTTAGAAAGTTATGTTCCCACACTGTGGAAAGTATCACATATAATTCCCCTCCACAAAGGCGGACACTCCACAGAACTAGCCAATTACTGCCCCATAGCTATTCTCTCTTCACTCTCCAAAATACTAGAGAGATGCATACACTCTCAGGTCTCACACTACCTCCTCACTAACAACCTCCTTTCCAATACTCAGCATGGTTTCTGACCAAACCATAGCACCACCACTGCCTTACTCTCCTTTACTAACACTATCCTTCAGCATAAAAACAATGGCTATCTCTCCTCTGCTACTTTCCTAGACCTATCTAAAGCATTTGACATGGTCACACACAAAAAACTTATCTCTGTCCTGAATAACCTATCCTTCTCACAATCAGTCACCAACTGGTTTCAGAGTTACCTGTCTGACCACCAACAATCCGTTGTATGGCAGAATGACATATCTCCCAACTACCTGTCTCCATAGGGGTTCCACAAGGATCCATCCTTGGACCCCTACTCTTCTCTGTTTTCACAAATAATCTAGCCTCTGCCACCACACATGGCACATTCATACAATATGCAGATGACTCGACCATCATCTGCTCAGCCCAGTCCCTACCCAAACTGCAAAAAGTCACACAGGAAGCATTTTCCTCTGTGGAAACTTGGTTACCTGATGCCTAATTAATACTCAACCCAAACAAAACTAAACTACTCATCTTCCAACCCACCAACCATACTCAAAACAACTCTCACTTTAACATCACAGCAAAAGACAACACCACTATATACCCAACTGAACACACCAAATTGCTAGGAGTGGAAATAGACAATAAACTAAAATTTGACATTCACATATCCATGACCATAAAAAAAGTCCACAAAAAACTAGGAGCGTTATACAGAAATAAGCATCTTCTCATGAAAGCAGCAAACATTTCAATAGCAAATTCCCACCTTATCTCCACCCTACTTTATGCTTCTCCAATATATACCAACCTAAGGCAATGCAATCTAAACAAGCTAGAGACCTGCTACAACAAAATTGCCAAATTCGCCACAGGGGCATCCTACCGTAGTCACCACTGTCTCTCACTTGCTGAACTGGGCTGGCTTGAACTCCCTCACCTCCTTCAATGGTATCAACTCTCACTCGCCCATAAACTAGTAAACCATCCACTAAATGTCCCATCCCTCCAGAATTTACTCCACCCCTATCGCACCACCAGACCACTAAGATCCAGCAACAAAAATCACTTGCAGATCACTAAAACCAATAA
Source organism: Protopterus annectens (assembly GCF_019279795.1). Classification (NCBI taxonomy): domain Eukaryota; kingdom Metazoa; phylum Chordata; order Ceratodontiformes; family Protopteridae; genus Protopterus; species Protopterus annectens. Next base: position 1,377,642,003 of record NC_056743.1, read on the forward strand.
CTCTGCTGGTGAAGCTCTATTCTCTTGCACCATAGCCAAATTATGGAACTCCCTCCCACCCACAATTACCTCCATACCATCATGCACCCACTTCAAAACGTTACTAAAAGGGCACCTAAAAACATGCTGGCTATGCCCTTGCAACTCCCACTCTAATGTCACCCACCCCATCCAACCACTGCCTTTCTTTCTACTCCACTAACTACCTTGATTATAGCAAGCTCAGATGCTCATAAGCCTAGTACTTATACAGCAGGAACTTCTTATTTTAACATTTGTTAATGTCTGTTATGTACTTCACAGATAAGGATTCTAGTTGTCTACTGATGTACTATGTTCTTCATCTGTAAATATGTTGTAAGTAATTGCTATGTAAATTGTTAATCGCTATGTAATCCAATGTAACTACTGACTGTTTATTTTAACTGTGGAGCTTTTCTTCCCGGGCCTCAGCTGAAAATGGACCTACGTCCAGTCGGACACTCCCGGTCAACAAATATAAATAAATAAATAAATAGCATATCTCAATGTTTTCCAGGGTAAGGAATGCTTGTATGGAGCTTTTTTTCTTTTTCTTTTTTTGTTAAAGCTTCTAACATTGAGCAGCAATACCTCTATGCTATACAAATTCTGTTTTGTTATGTTGGAAAGTTTTGAGGATGGATGTTGCCTAAAAATACACTATGGGAATGTACAAGGTTTTTACAAATATATGAAAGCCTTGGGGAGACAGGTGCAGTCCATCCTTGGAAAGGCAGTTAGGACTGTCTACCATGTCCTCTCAGGCTGACAGAAAGGACCCCATTTGAATGACATCAGAAGCTAAGCCAGTTATTGAAGTTAATAATGTTTTGTCCATATTGTGGCACAATTTTTGATGATGATAAAATGCTACTTAATGATAAGGCCATACCAGCCTCAAACACATATTTCAAGAACTCCATCATATTTCTCCCATATAATCGAAGGAGGTACATATCAAGTCATTGTTATATGTATACTTGTGGTGCAAGAACTTGAGTTCCTATGTAAACTGGTGAATTATGGCACCTGGAAGCAGCTGACTGTGACACTTGCTTTGTAGAGCCTGGTGGGTGGTGCATCTGTATGTCTTACAATGGAGTAACATATGACTAGGATATTTACCTTACGGGGCTTTTGAATTGAGACACTGTAACTCTTAAATAAACGTATCAAGGTAGGTGCTGCCTGTGTTGTTGGTTTGATTGTTTGTCTGTGAGGTTACTGAAGGTTCTTCTTTCTTACATTACATTTGGGAGGCCTCTGTTGTTTATTTAGGTTACTTTTAAGAGCCTCAGCAAATGTAGGTCTAACTGTTTGGCCTTATCCATGTGTGATAAGTTTAGTGTGGTGTTGTGTGGCACTGATAACCTGCTTGCTATTTATAGTGTTTTCATGTGATAGTTTTGCTTCCAAATAGCATTAAATAACTGCATTTCTCACATACTGTGTCTTTTTGTTTAAGTAGTAGGTGGCTGTCAGAAACCTGAGACAACTGACACATTGTCTCAGCATGCCCATTTCAACAAAGGTAGCTACAGAAATGGTTGGAATGTACATCTTTATGGCTTTGTATGCTTACCAGTGTGAGCTGAAAGGGGAGCAGAGTCCATATGGTTTAGAGTTGATTACTGGAGGTGCTATCTGTCTGGTTGTAGAGATAGTGTTGGTCTCATTACAAATGCATGCAGCTAGAAATCAATAATTCCTATCTCTATCTCTCACTACAAGCAAAACAATGGCATTAATCTGAAGCTGCATCTTGCTGGATTCAACACACAAACTATAGTGTTCTCTTGGTACATACCCTGGATTGGACTTACAGCAGCTGGATACAACCCAAGCTGCACAAGGGCCATTAAGAGGTTCTTTTCAAAACTGCAACCAGGCTACTCAGTGAAGCTCAATACATGCTACCTAATCAGTGACCAGTAGGAATCATGGTACCCCATGCTTTATCTCACCAGAAAGAAAACAACAGCATTAATCCCAAGCTGGCTACCATGAAACAATTTCAGTGATTGGTAACATCAAGGAAGGCTACAAAATAATGTCCCTTTGTGCCATCTTCCAGGAACAAAACAGGAGAGCTAATTCCAAGCTGGTTCCTGAAATGCAGTTTATGAGTTCTCCAGTGTATGGTCTAATTCCAGATATTACAGATTTTAAAAGTAAATTGTCTGAAAAGAGGATATTATTTAGCACTGTATGCTGCCTAGCTGAGGAATCTTTCTCCAAAGCCAAACTTGCTTGGGAACATTTCTACTAAGATATAATGTTTATATTTTATATTTGGCCAAATCACCAATGTCAAATAACTGGTGTATTATATCTCTAGTTCAGTACAGAGTGCTGTCAGTAGTAGCTTGCCAGGAAGAAATCTGAATTGTGTGTGTGTGTGTGTGTGTGTGTGTGTGTGTGTGTGTGTGTGTGTGTGTGTGTGTGTGTGTGTGTGTGTGTGTGTGTGTGTATATATGTGTGTGCCTGTAAGGTAGTTTTCATTAGTGAGAGGCACTGAAAGAAACTGATTCAAAGACAGACTGGTGGTTACGGGTCTGGGGTTCTAGGCCAAAGGATCACTTCTGTCTGTATAAAGGGACTGGGGTGCCAGGCCAAAGGATCACCTCTGTAGGTGTCCAATATTTATTTCTATTTAGGATGTACATGTTGGAAGTCCATACCCAAGGCACCAATGTATATTCCTTCTATGCGTGAATCAGATTTGTGTGCACTTTAACATTTTGGGAATCAGTGGTATGAATTGAGATGCAATCCTATTGGTAAACATCATACCTATTTGAGGCAGTACAGCGGATCCAAAAGCCATAGCACCTGTCACTCACATACCTAGGTGGTAGACTGTTTGATAGTGATGGGATTCTAACACCTTCAATTCCAAACAGGCTGTCACATATTGGTGTCTGTATCCCATATGTGACAATCAGATGGCAATAGTGGGATTCAAACCCACTGTGATGCTAGTCTGATTCTTCTGAATAATGCTTGCTAAATCAGTTAATCTATACAGTTTTTGTGATGGCCGTGCCCTGACACAATAATCAAGGAGCCTCAATCCTTACCACTAACACCAGGGAGGGTGTCTCATATAAGAAGAAAGGATAACAAATACACACAGTAAAATACAATTTCCCTTAAGTGCACACAGAGATCACAGTCAGTCTGGGGCTGGTTGCTCCCTTGCTCCCCAGGTCCCCAGTAAGACTCCCCACTGGCACAGCTATAGGGTCCAGATCTCAGCCTAGCTAGCAAGCTAACCTCCAGTACCCTCTCTGTCCCAACAGTGCTTCATGTCCCTGCCCAGGTAGCTGACACACCACACACACTTTGAGATAACTATTTATACAACTTCACAGACACTCATGGGAAAGGCTGACACAGATTCTCCAGCTGTGCACCTTTACCCAGGCTATACGGTAGTAATTACTGCCACCACCAGCTAATACTTATCAGTTACGCAAAGGCCCTTAAAAGGGTGTCCAATTATTACTGTGCAATATTATTATCCAATTGGTAAATGTGACTAAGCAATCAAGTCTTATTGGAAGGGCTTAATACAGGATCACTTATAAGCATGCAATGTACTCTAGAGATTAATTTATTTATCTCTACATAAACCAGACACAGTTGAGAAGGATTTACAAATATTTAATAATAAATACTAAAAACGCAAGACAATACTACTACACCACAGTGCCATTCAAGAGTTCAGAGATCACACAGAAGCTTAAAACAATACAGTAGGAAAGTTCTGATATAACAGAAAAACACTTAAGTCTAATCTTTATAATCCTAGCTATTTCTACAAGAAAACATATTTCTAAGATACTACTTACATAAAGAGAGCATAAGGCAATGCTGAGAGTTGGATATCAAGATCAAAATGCTTACAGTCTCTCTCTGAACAATAGCTTTTAAACTTACTAACAAACATCTCTGCTGGGCCCTCCCAGATTACATCATTTTGACACTTAGGTTTTCCCAGTGTACACATTACATAATTTTGATACTTAGTCTGGAGTTCCCTGGCCAACAGACTGCATTATTTAGCAAGCTAACACCTGCTCAGGAAATTACAACAATAAAAGACATTTTACATGTACACTCTAGTAATTATTCCTTAAGTTAAAACAATAGAATGTGTTCAGCTAGCCTCTTTGGCACCACTTTCTAGATCAAAAGGGTATACAAGACATAATTTAACTTCAAAAGAACAGATGTGAAATACTTGGCTTAGTTTTCCTTACAGCAGATGGAAATGTTCCTACAATCTTGAAGTTCACATTTTACAGTGTTTTCTTTCATTTAAGAAACACACCTGTATTTTACATTTATATTTACAAGTGATATATTTTTGTATCAAATTCTATTTGACTAGGCTGGCAGCCTTCACCCATTTTTCTACCAGTCTTCACAGCTTCTTTTTCCAGAAACTAGTGAGCTGGGCAAGAGACCCCCTTCCACCATCAGCAGGGCCACAAGTGCAAACATAAAGACATAAATGCACATGTATTTCTACATAGACAGCTAACAGGTATCAGAATTGAACCCAGGACACTAAAGCTGTGATACGTAGATTTTACTTGTATATTATTGCTTGGTTACTAGGGAGGTGAACTGATTCTGATCGACCATTTCTTTCACTGCCCAGGAAACATATAATGATGCAGAGATGTAGTAGATTGATTCTGGAAAACTATTTCAGTATAGACATTTTCCGCAGTAAAAGTAAACAGTAATGTAGGTTACCATAGCAAAATAAAACTAATGTGACAGAAGATTGCATTAGTCAATGAACTACAATACAATTCCTTGGACTTTGCTCTGTATTTCATATTGCTAAAAAGCTATTTCGTACTATTCGCCATTATTCATAGAGCTTACATTGAGGAAATAAACATTAGGATAGTAATATGGTATCTACATTTCTAATATAATTAACTGGATAAATATTTGCCTCATTTATAGGAAGTAATATTAAAATAACTATACAATCCAACAAAGGGGTATTTAAAGGATAACATATGAAACTATCTAACACAGTTTGCTGAGTAGATTTCACTTGCAGGATTTTATATTTCAGCTGGAGTATGTAGTTGTGAATGTGACTAGACTGGAATAGTAGAGTTAGATGGATAGAGGGATATTGCTCTGAACTGATAAGGATGTGATGAAAACAGGAGTAGGCAACTCTAACCATAAGATGTGGAAATAGTTTATGAATGAAAGAGCAGGTTGTGATATTTAGAGATGACTGACCTAGAACTGAGAATGCACATTGATAATGATCATAATTTGTGATAATGAGTTACAAAGTCTGCATAGGACAGACGCTTATTCATTTAGGAGTAGACATTGTAAATGGTAGCAGATGTTAATTCTGAGGGTGGCTATGGAGGACAGGTTGTTTAGGGTTTGGACGATTAGTGTAAGAAGGAGTTGCTTAGCATTTTCTAGAATTTGTATGGCCAGAAAGGTGTAATGACATATATATGGTTGGAAGATGGAAATATACAGAGTTTGTTGTCATGACAGAATCCTTTCAGAGGATTAAACTAGAGGTGGTAGATCATCTCTGAGGTGTGGTTAAAGGATACCTTTATGTAGGTTGTAGAGTGGTGCAGTGGAAGCTTGCTGGGTCCATAACCCAGTGATTGATGGATCCAAATTAATCCTCTGTTATACAGTTAGGTTGAATCTTTTAACCACAGTCATGTATCATAGCATTTATTTAACCTCAGCACCAGTCATGCATATGGCATGGTCTTTATTTTGGCTTTCAGGATGAATTGCTGTCTATCCTCTTTCGAAATGGTTTAAAGATATGAATTGTTTCCTGTAGCCCAGAGTTTGATTTCCTCATCTTTGATTTGCTTACTGAGTGATTCTGCCCAAATTGTCTAACTAGATAGTGCCATGGGAAACTGGTTTAGGGTCTTTAATGGTCTGTTGGACCTCATCCCCAACAACTACTTATGAACCTAAAGATGATGAGTAGTAGAGGTCAAAGAAAGGAGTCTTGTGAAACACCATAGGGCACGTCAAATGCTAGTAAAGAATGTTGCCTATTTTTACTTTGAAGGAATGAGTGGCTAACTAGTTATTGAACCAAAAGGTGGTGGTGCAGCCAGAGCTAAATGACTGAAGGGCATCAACTAGAAGGGAGAGGTTTGCTGATTAAATATTTAGGTTAAATCAATTAAATACCTCCAGTTAGATGAAGTTCATTAGTGGAACTAAGGATAAAATCAGTTATGCATTGAAGGGCTTTAAAGATGCTATGACCATTACTAGAGACATATTAATGTGTGGAGTAAAGACTATAGTTATGCACAAACTGAAAAATTTGTAACTAGATAATTCTCTGCATATGCACATAACAGATTTAGTAATGATTAGGCTAGTATGTATCCAGAGGGACTAGAAGAATTTGAGTGTTTTATGACTGGAATGATTCAAAAGATGGAGACAGAGGTTGTCATTCCCAGGAAATCAATGGCTAGGCAGGAAGTTTATTAGTTTTTCAACTTCTTTGAAAGGGATTTTTGCAGGCAGAATGCTATCAAGTACAGTTCAAAACCTTGAGCGAAGATCTTGTTAGCTGGGTAGACAGGTTATGTAGCAAAATGTGCAACATAGTTGGTAATGAGTGTGTACCAGGAAAATGTTGAATTTTCTGTATGTTCTATAGTCTTGATTATTTCTTTCCTTAAAATATTAGCATTGCGTAGAAGTTTAGATTGTTTATACTAGAAAATTGCCACTTTGTTTCTCTGAATGACATTTTGGTTTTGTTTCTACTTGAAGTATTCAAAATGGTCATTAGCCAATTTGATTTATTTTTGTCACAAGACAGTTACTTCAAGTTTTAGTATGTTCAGGAGTTGGTTTGAAAGTTATAGTTTTCTGTTTTTTTTTTAACTGTTGGATGGTAGGAAAATGCTTTGTTTATAGGTTTAATTGTACTTTAGATAAGACAAATCAGGTTGCTGTTGGGTTCAGAAGCCTTAGTGAAACATGGTCAGTGATCAGCTCATCAATTTCTGACTGCAAAAAAAAAAAAATGCAGGGTGTGGGTAGTTTGGTCTAGTGTTATGTGAGAAGAGGGTAACATGGGCATGATCACTGATGTTACAAGCAAGTGTACTGATGTTAAGGATTTCTGAGGGTTTGTTAATATAGGTTCATAGATGATTACTAGGCTAATGACCTTTTAAGCCTAGCCATGCCTCCCATGAATCAAGCCCTGTACCCTGTGTCTTTGAGGTAAACTCCTTAACCATTATGCCAGTCCAGGTTATGACAAGATCAGAAAGACAGAGGCTGTCAGTTAAATAAATTCAGTTGGATTTATTGAGGCCTAAATAATTAACATGAGTCAGAGAATTAGAAAGTTTGCTTTTAGATATAAATGTGAATATTTTTTTAAGAGGTTTAGTGAAAAGGTTGTAAAAAGTTGGAGAAAGCAGTATGCAAGAGCTACTGTGGTCTCAAAAATATTAATTCTGAGATAGTTCTGCATTAAAGCATTGGGGAGCATTTATCAGTACTAGATGAGGTTCAGCTACTGGACAGGTAAGATAATATTTTTAATTATCAGGAGGTAATATCCCCCAGTCCTAGAATTGGGGTGATCTCTGCAGGAGATCTTATAATCACAGAGGCAGAGGTTAATGTTATCCATTTCAGGTTTGAAACAGGACTCATAAATGACAATCACATCAAAGCTGTGGTGCTTTAGCTGAACATAAACAAGGTCAGAGTTATAGTTTAGTTCTCTATCAGCAAACAGATCATAGCTGCGATAGGAATGATTACTCTGGTGCTAGTGTCAGCATGCAGAGAGATCTGATGATGAGTATGTATGTATGTAAGATAATAGACCTGGATTTGTTTTAATATTGTCAGAGACTAGAAGAAGAAGAAGAAGAATCAGTAATGCAATGTGAAAGGTGTTCAGTTTAACAGGAAAAGTTACAGATGATAATTGCTTTCTTCTTACATGTAGTGAAGAGTGAGCAGTTGGCATAAATGAAAGAGCTGAGAATAACAGATGATTAAACGGACTGGTCTGAAGTATGAATATTGTTGAGAGATGTGAGTGCATGGAAATGAACATATGGAAGATTATAGAAGGCATGCTTGCAGTGAGTGTTATGGAGGATCATCACACGTGATTAATACATTCCATAGTGCAGTAGAAAGTTTTTTTCACTGTTTTGCTTTTCACTTGGCTAGTTGCAAATTGCCACCTTGCTCCACCATAGTAATACATGCTAACCCTCACTCTACTCCTGATCCTAACCCTAATGTACCTTACAAAAAGCCCTGTCTGTAACATTACTAGTCTTCAGACAAATTTGTTCTAAATGTGGTATAGTTATGGGTGATCATTCAAAAAAGGAAATTTGTCTCCTTATTCAATGTACAGTGTGTCACTGTAGTGTGTTGTCACTATAATGAATGCTCAGTATATTTTTGGTCAATGTTTTTTTGTGTTGTACATTAAATATTTTGACCATTCATTTTATTATCTCACCTGTATATATGGGTTTACTTCATAGTACAAAAACCCACTTATTTGAAACACACATGATTGAGATGACAACAGCAAAATGGCAGTTCATCGACTCCTCACATCACTGACAGGTTACCTAGGGAAAGAAGGTACTCGACCAATAATAAAAACAAACCAAAGCAAAACACTACCGAACCACAAAAGTGGGGGGCTTTGCCCCCCACACACCCCCAGTGTGTGGGGGGTGCCTCCCACACCCTCACTAACTAAAAATACCAACTCCAAGATCGCACCATAGTGGACAAAAGAGCAAACTTACGACTGTTGGCCAACTGCCTCTTTTCCCTCAGTAACATGTCTGCAATGTGAGGAGTTGATGACGTGCCATGTTGCTGTTGTCATCTCAATCATGTGTGTTTCAAGTAAGTGGGTTTTTGATACTATGAAGCAGACCCATATATATACATATATATATATATATATATATATATATATATATATATATATATATATATATATAGATATATATATATCTATATATAAAGATACAGATAGATAGATGTAGTTGGGTGTACTACACAAAGTCGACATTTCATAATGCCGACGTCCATATGGCCGACACCATATGATCGACATTTGAAATGTTGACAATGGTAGTAGACCATAAAAAAGAAATTAAAACTTCCTTTAAGCTGGTAGCAGGGGGGGGCTCCGCCCCACTGCACCCTCCACTCCTCCCGTAAGTTTAATATACCAACTCCGAGATTGCACTACAGTGCAGAAGTGGAAATCTTTCCATTCTGCACTGTACATAGATGCCGGTTTTCCATGGTCGACATATGATTGTCGGCATTATGAAATGTCGACCATGTGAATGGGACTCATGTAGTTATATATAGCTATATATGCACGCACACACACACACACACACACACACACACACACACACACACACACACACACACACACACACACACACACACACACTAACATTTCACTAACATACTGATTGACAGGTTTACTGATAAAAAGTACTTAGAATTATTAATACAAGAATATAACTAGTTTTACCTTTTCCATATTGATGTACTTGCTTGATAGATTCAGGTATTGAAGATCACATGCAGAGGCATAGCTAGAGGTAGGGCTAAGGGGAAAGCTGTGCCAGGTGTAAGGTGTAATGATGTGAGATTGGTAGTTCCTCATGGAACTTTATTAAAGTATCTGCATTTAGAAATGAAAGCCAGTACTGTATTTTCACTGCTGAAGTGTTGAAGCATGTATGTGATATTGTAATTGTAAAAAAAAAAAAAAAAAAAAAAAAACAGCTTATTACATATGTAGCAAGCTTTTGTTTGCTATAGAAGATTTTTCTGGTCCTCTGCTTGAACAGATGACTCTTTTTGGTGGATGGTCTCAGAATCAGCTAACTGCACCGGTCATTAGATTAGCTAGCTACAGTTCTGATCATATGCCACATACTTCTGAAAATAGTGGGAGTGCAGCTACTTTGTCTATGAAAACAATTAACATTATCAGCAAACTGACAAAACTATTCATTCTAGCAAAACCTTAACAACAAGACATGGAGTTTTGCTCTGAGTAAACCTTATGCAACATTGATGGGTTTCAAGAACAACATTTATTTCACATATTTTCCACACCAATTGCACTGTAACACAGTGGAAAGCAGTGCTGCCTCTAAGAGCTTAGATATCTGGTTTTGTTTCCAGCTGCAGAATCACATTTATAGAGTCTGCATGTCTGTCGTGGGTCTACACGGGTTTTTGCAAGAACTCACCTTTCATTTGACATCCAACAGACATGCAGTTAGTAGACAGGTAATATTCTAAACTACCCCTGGGTCCCTATGTGTTTGTGTTTGTTTGTGTGTGCATGGGGGGGTGAGAGGGTACATGTGTGTCCCCTGTGATAGACTGCCATCCAGGATATATTTCTGCTTCATGTCAGTTGTTTGCTGTAATAGGCCCAGGGTCCCCAGGACACTGATCTGGGTAAAGTGGAGATTTCAAGTCAATGGGATATACATTCTCCAAACAGAAACTATAGATCATGATGTTTAATATGTGGTTTGCTTCACCATTCATTCAAGGTTTGTAACCTGGAGCTGAAATCCAGTTTCATATAACTAATCCAGGAAATTCTACCCTTAGCTTTTCTGCAATTTACTCACTGGGTCTGTCTTCATAATTTCATTACCACCCACCGGTGGGTAACAAATTACTAGTACATGAATCCTCCTATCCATTTTGGAGCAATGCTACTGCCAAGCTAGTCAGACCTAAATATTCCCTTGCTATCTGCAAAAGATCTTTCTCAAGTTAATGCTATATAAAACTCTCTTCCTAACCACATTATAGAGCTGCAAGATCTCCGACTTAAAAAATGAAATTATATCTGTAGACATAAAACAAATGGACATGCTTCAAAGATGTTGGCTAAAGGACTGTAGCTTTTATGTAATTACACACAGTGTAACTTGTTGCATCTCTGCACTTAAGATTGCAATGTGCTGCTCACCAATTTTAAATTGCACTAAGACTGCACTGTGATGCTCAACAGTTTTAAATTGCAGTAAGATTGCACTGTGTTGCTCACCAATTTTAAATTGCATTAATACTATATAAGAAATTCTTACTGTGCTACTTCAACTCTACTCAGAACTGCATCTATTTACACTGCCTCATTGGTCTGTTTTGTTGTGATACTTTATACCATTCATTTTTTTCTATGCTAAAATGTTTATGCAGTTTTCTGATTGCTATGTGAACAATTATATATACAGCATGTGCTGTGCAACTAGTGTGTATATTCTTTTGCCATCTGGCCCACAGTTGCACCCTTAGGGGTTTAAACACCAGGGCCACTGTACTCTGTCATGATGCTCAACACCAGTTGCAGAAGACCATATGTACTAGTTGCTTGTGTACTTATCATGTAATATATATATCCCAAGGGCCTAAGTAAGCCTAGCCAACAAGGTTCCCTGGTTTATGCCACCCAAGAAAGTTAATTTCCTGTGCCCCTGTCAAGCAGAGTCACACAAGTGATCCCCGGGGTGTATTTCCTATTTCCCATCCACTCATCAAGATTTTTCTTGAAGACTGCTAATGAGGAACATTGCTTGACATAGATGGGTAGCTTGTTAGAGTATAGGAAGTCTCTGGGACAGGAATCTTTCCCTCCAGCATGTCCTGTTTACTGTGTTGACAAGGTTTAGGTCCCTAGAGCATGTAGCTCGGAGGGACTGGAATTTCTTTAGGTGTAGCATGTCCAACAGCTCTGGGTTTAACATAGATTTATAGGGTAGGCAGAGATATCCTCAGAGTAGGTGATATGCTACAGGGTATAGCTGGAGTTTTTTGAGAAGGTCAGTGTAGGGCATCTGTTTGAGGCCAGTAATCCTCTTTGAGATGTACTTCTGTAGCCTTTCCAGCTGTTGCAGATGTCTTGTGAGATACAGTCCAAAAGGGGCATTGTACTCTATAATGGGTCTAATGAGTGCCGAGTAGATGGGAACAATGACCTCTTTTTTCCTGGATGAGAACCCTTTTGTGATGAGGTGTGCCACATAGAAGGATTTCCTGACTACTGTGGTGATGTGATTATCAAAGGAGAGACTACTGTCCACCTGGGTCCCAAGGTCTCTTATCACACATTCGGCATTAAGTAGACTGCCGTTTATGTGGTAGTTCATGGGTACAGAGTTTTTACCAAAGGGGATGACAATGCACTTTTTGGCATTGAGCTTGAGGCCATGCCTCTGACACCAGGCATCTATCTCAGAGAGGCCCTTCTGTAGGATGTCCACATCATTTGGGGACTCGACTATGGCTCCTAGTTTGCAGTCATCTGCAAACTTCATTAGCCAGAGGCCTTGTGTGTTAGCCTGTACTTCAGAGAAGTAGATACCAAACAGGAGAGGTCTCAGGACTGAACCCTGTGGTACTCCACTTGTCACTGGTTTGAAGTCAGATTTGGAGTCTGCAACTTTTACAGTGCGGGTTCTGTCAGTGAGCCAGTTGGCAACCCGTCATGCAATGTACGAATTTATACCTAGTTTAGTGAGTTTAGCTATAATTCCAGAATGGGGGATGGTGTCAAAAGCCTTGGCGAGGTCAAGACAGGCTGTGTGAACCACCTTACCTTCGTCTATGGCTTTGTTGACTGCCTCAAAGAAGTCGATCAGGTTCAGAAGGCATGATCTGCCTTTCACAAACCTGAACTGGGTGGGTCTAGAGTTTGGAGGTTACCAATGTCTTTGTTTATGAGTTCCATGATGATATGTTCCATGGCCTTTCAGACCAGGCTCGTCAGGCTAATAGGGCAATAGTTCCCAGGATCAGTGGTGGGTCTCCCTTTGTAGAGTGAGATAACTGTTGCTGTGTGCCATTCAGTGGGCACAAAGCCTGACGTGAGACTATGATTGAACATGGTGCTTAGGTGAGGAGCTAGTTCGTTCTGAAGTCTGTGTAAAATGCAACCTGGGATGTTGTCCAGTCCCATGGATGCTGTGTTTTTGGTTTTAGAGAGTGCAGCTTTTACCTGCATAGATGTGATTACAGGGACTCTGCATTCTTCCTGTATAGATATGGGCCCTTTAGGGGGTGAAGGGGAGTAAAGTTAGCACTGAACCTATCTGCCAGGATGTTGACAATATTAGTTGGTTCTGTAATTTTCATGCCTTTGTGCTGTAACTCAGAGCAGATCTGGGTGTTGCCATTGAAATTCTTGACATACCTATAGAATGCTTTGTGGTTGCCCTTAGAATCAGTGGTGAGTTTGTTTTCATAGCTAGCTTTGGAGGATCTTATAAGGGATCTCAGCTTCTTACTGAGGCTGGCCAGGGAACTCCTCCACTCATGGGATTTTACTCTCTTTTGCAAAAGTTTCTTCCTTCTGTTGTAGAGTTTATTTATGGCAGGGGACGAACAGATTGGCTTCCTTTTTTTGGAGGATAGCGTTTTGGTTCTGTTTGGGATAGCACGATCCATGCACTCGTATAAGTGCTTATAGAGTGCACTTGTGTAGGATTCAGCAGTCGTAACTGTATTGTCTATCTGCATGGGTGTCATGAAGTTTGCCACTCCTGTCTTAAGAAGCATGAAGTTGGCTTTGGAGAAGTTTTTTACAGTGGTTTCCTTAATGTTGGGTGGGGGTGGGATGCGGATATGTAGGGTGATTAACTTATGGTCATTTCTGAACAACGAGGAGTTGACTTCAGGTGTGAACACTGGTCACTCATGTTGGTAATGACTAGGTCTAGGATATTGTTGTCCCTGGTGGGGGTGTGGATAAGTTGATCCAGGGCATTGGAATTTATGAATTCCAGAAAGCGTTGAGTGGAGGAGTTGGTACATGAGTAGTTTTCCCAGTTAATGGTGGGATAGTTGAAATCGCCCATTATTAAGGTGTTTTGTTGAACCCTAAGATTTTCCAGTATATCAAGAAAAGAGGAGTGGAAATGCTGGAGCATGGTGGGGGATCTGTAGCAAGCTACAGTTTGGATTGCAATTTTGCCCAGATTTAGTTGCAGTTGGATAACCTCGGATGCATTATGCTGCACAACTAGTCTGGAGATGTGTATATCCTTAATGAATATGGTCACACCTCCACCTTTGGTGTTCTGGTCCAGGTTAGATGGCCAAAAAGTGTGGTATGAGTTATAGCCTGGTAATGCAGGGGTGCTCTCTAGAGCCTTGGACCAGGTCTCAGTCACTGTACAGATATCGATGTTCTCCATTTTAAGGAGTGCCTCGAATGAGTGCATTTTGAGATTTAGACTTCTAGCATTGAGTAGCCTTACCCTCAGTTTTTGCTTGCCTGTTCCTGTTACAGTGGTGAATTTGTCATTTGAACATTGCCTAAAAAAGGCACTATAGGGTTGGCAAGACCCTTAGCCAGTATCCAGAATCCCAGGGGCGACAGGTGCAGGCCATCTCTGGCAAGGCATTGTGGTCTGTTGACCATGTCATCCCAGGCAGGCAGATACTGGATCCTCTTAGAATGACACCAGAAGCTTAGCCAATTGCTGAAGTCAACCATTTTGGCCTTGTACTGCGGTATTATTGTGCGTGATGGCAGGATGCTACTCAGAACTAGCGTCATACCTGCCTGGGCTACAAGATCGGAGAGCTCTTCCATGTCTCTTTTCATGTAGTCCAGGGAGGTACATCTCAGGTCATTCACACCAACATGGACAATGACAGAGTCATATTTGTACTTGTTGTGGAGTGACCTGAGTGCATGGGTTATGCGGCGGATCCTGGCACCCGACAGGCAGCTGACAGTAACCTTCTCCTTGTTTAGCCTGGTGAGTGGGACATCAATGTGCCTGACTATAGAGTCACCTATGACTAGTGTGTCGGGTATGTTGTTTTGCCTTATGGGCTGTGGTTTATTTTCACACTGAGTCTGTGGGCTATGTGTCATTTGGGTTGTGTCACAACTGCTGATGATCTGCTCAGTCTTCCTCATCTGAGAGATGATCATGCCATGGCTGTCATATAGACAAGCATCAGGGGATTTTTGTTGTATGCCCTTGCCTTATGCTGTATGACATGGTAAGCACTCCAAGGGTAGGTATGAAATAAAGCTGTAGGAATGTGATATCTCTTCTGCTTCCATGACTGATGCAGAGTTGCAGACCCGCTGAGACCTGCTATTACATTACCAGTCTCTATGTGGAATTTATTATCTGAAGTTGTGCCCAAGTGGCATGCCACCCCATGCAAGGGTAAACTGAAAATGCCTCTTCTTTATTGCCACGTCAAGTCATATTCTTAAGTATCTAAGTTGTTAACCAAGCATCAGCTGCTTGTTCTCAGTCAGGGCTTCTTCCATATCTACGGCAAGGCTGGTCTCCAGCAGCTATTTTTTATACAAGACATACTGAAACACATCTTTTACCTTTATTGCTGGTAGTTAAACATCTGCAGAAGGACAAAGCCTTTTTCTTGACCAGTTCATATTCATTGCAAAATTACTTATTCTGCCCCATCACAGCTGCATACACTAATGAGTTCTTTCACACTGGAAACCCTTTCATTTCTGCTGACTTTGGTGACTTTGTTAGTGGTAGCATATAATCAGCAGTAAAGTGTATAATTGTTCCACCATTTAGTTCAAGTGTCTCCAGAATGTCAGTACTGAGAGTTCCAGACTGGAAGCTTATTTCCAAACAACTTCTCTTGTACTTTTTTATCTGCTACAACAATTGCTAAATTTGCTTATTTACTTTAGAACTTCAGTATTTTGAGAAAGTTAGCATTTTAAAAGTACCCGTTCTTCAGTTTCTCCAGTCATTATGCTTTTGGCCTCTGCCCTCTCTTGTCTTGCTTCCTTGACACCAAATTCTGTCTCGAAAACATGCCACATTAAACAGTGATCCTGATTTCAGTTAATTGGGTCTGTTTTTCTTTATACGTAAGTAAGTAAGTAAGTAAATAAATAGATAAATAAATTGCACACCTTTGATTGCATTCTTCCCCTCTTACCTGTCTCCGTTTACCAGTCTGTGGTGCAACAGTTAGCGTTGTCGCCTCACAGCAAGAGGTTCTCCCATTTGATTCTCAGCTGGAGTGCCTTCTTTGTTGAGTCTGCATGTCATCCCTGAGGTCATGTGATGCTTAAAGACATGGAGGTAGGTGTGTGCGTGAATGGATGTGCCTCCTTTGAAGGTTGGGCATCGGGCTGGCAACTCGGCACTGTAAAAATCAACTGCCAATCATTAGTGGACTGGAGTTCCATTGTGGTGACCCCTAACAGGGAAAAGCAGAAAGCCTTTTTTTTTTGTGTTGAATGCTTATACCTTTGAAAATTCCTGTTTGGTAATATTTTAATAAACAGTACACTTGATGTTGTTCCTATGGATCACTCCTGTACCTTATGAGATTTCTGTTTTCATGTTCAAATTTTTTTCAGGTGAGGCAATGAAGCAGGGCTTTTTGTTGGTGTCCCTGCTGAGTCTTTTCATGGACAATCTGACATTGTTAGCACATCAGATCTGCAAAGATATAAAACTATACCAAACCACTTCTTGGGAATTTTCCACTATTAATTTTGGTGCAAAGATTATTACACACACAATGTTGTGTTCCATGCCTATATCACACATTTTGTTTATTAAGCAAAACATTGACAGTTGTGGTTATCTGTTTGAAGAAACTGTATTTGGTGGATATTTGAAACCAACCTTTTGCACACTACTGGCTTTGTGTGTCCTGCATTGCCTGGCTCATTGGTTGGGTTGACGTGTTGACATACACACCACTCTTCTTCTGAAGTATGTCTGAGTTTTATTTATAATACAGTACATTAATGTTCCAATTCCCTTTGTATAGTGGATCATGACATTGCAATATTTATTCTCCTCATACCTCGTAACCTGTAGACATCAACAATCTGGATAAAGGATCATGAAAAACAGATACACCTGACAAGAATTTTGACACAAAAATTAGCAAAAAAATGCTTAGAAGCAGCATATGCCTCCCATCTTCTACTAAACTTGTGCAATGCTTTCAGAAACTGAAGTTTAAAACAATAAGACTAACAAAACTACACACACATATTCATACATTATCATATCTTCATTGTGAGAGAGGAAGTTTGCTGAAAAACTTCCATCTCTTTGAGTATACATTCAATCTTTTTTAAGTAGATAGTGGTAATAGCATGCAAGAGAGTTTGACTGCAAATAAACTGAATGAGGATAGTTAACTGGTATTCTGAGGGTATGAAGTGACATAAAGGGGAGTGGGAGTTCTTCAAAATGAATTTTATGACCTGTCTACTGTGAGGACTAAGGATGATGACTGTGAATGCCACTCTGAGTAACTGTATAGCAAACCTTTGCTGGTAAATTGAACCTTTGTGTAAGGATATAAGTGAACTAAAGGAAGCAGAGCATACTAAGGAAACAATAATTGACTCTGTCCAAGTACTCTCTCACATCCTTTTGGATATCAGATAGTTTAATTTCCCAAAGACACTTAACCATTGTGTATGGCTTCCTGGAAGCAGTAAGGACTTCCTGAATTGTCCTATTACCTAAATCTGCACCCTAGTCAAGGTCTCTTTCCCCAGAAATAAATGTGCAAACAGGCTAACTATTTCTGTTTTTTCACTGTAGACAGAGGGAACAATAGGGATTGTTCCTCTGTTAATGTGTAACTCAGTTTGAATACTTCAACCAATACAATACCTAATGACAGTCTTTAAGTTCATTTTCTAAACAGTGGGATAAATAACACTGAAATATGTTTGAGGGAGTAATTACATTCACAAACACACTTGTCTATTGCAAGTTCTAGCTCTTTTCAATTTATAAGACACCAACTTCTCTAAGAAACACCAGTAGTTTGAAACCAAGACAAAAATGTGTACATTTTGTTAACATTTTGCTACAGCTGAGGAAAACCAAAACACTTATACAAATGAAACTGTCACCTTCTCACTATTCTCAGAGTTTAACCACCATTATATGCTGTGGAAGATCAGTAAGGGTTGAATTTCTGAGCATTGATCATCTGGGTCTATATTATGTCGCCAAAATGGCAACACAGCAAATCAAGTTTGAGCGACACATAAACACTAAACTACCACTTTCATGAACGGCCAGAGCATCAATTTTTTTCCAAAGGAAAAAAGTCAGTAGTCCAACACACACACAAAACACCATACCTAACATTACAAAGTGGGGGGCTTTGCCACCCCCCCCATGCGGGAGGCTGTGCCCCCGACACCTTCCAAACTAAATATACCAACTCTGAGATTGCACTACAGTGGGGAAAAGGGCAAGTGATTTTTTTCCCTTGGAAAAAATCGATGTTCTAGCCATTCGCAGAAGTAGTAGGTCAGTATTTGTGTCACTGAAAAGGCATTCGCTGTGTTGCTGTTTCGGCAACATAATATAGACCCACTCATCTGACTGGCAACAAACAGAAAGTTTTCCCTCAAGATAAATGTAAACAAGTTCCTTTTATTACATGTTTACCTAAATCTGCACCCAAACCAAGGCCTCTTTCCCCTGGAATGAATGTGCAAAGAGGCTAACTATTTCATGTTTTTTTTTTCACTGCTCATAAAGGTATGCACTCTAAGAGGAAAACAGAGGCCATGGAAACCTCATATGGTTGAAGGAATATGATAAAAATAAAGAAAAGCCAGAGAAACCAAAGAAGTTTAATACACATACACATTAAACAGTAAGAGTTTTCGTTTCTCAATCCAAGACTTCATCAGACAAAAATGCAATACAAACAATCACATAAATAAAGAGAAAAAATCACATGACACAAAACAATTGCAGTCTGATGAAATATTGGATTGTTTTAGTGTTATTTAGTTAGTTTGGTTTTACTGCTTTTTTTTAAATTTAGTTGAAGGAATATGGACTGAGTATTTGTTACCATGTAACTCAGTTTAAACACGTCTACCAGCACAGTTCCTAAGGATACCCTGAAAACTCAATTTTTAAACACTGGAAAAAAATATATTGTATGAGGGAATACTCACTTTGGGTCTATATTACAACCGAGAAAGTCCTAAACAGCGAATATGGAATCATTGACGCATATTACCTAAACTGCGAATACACTGAACACCCTAAACCGCAAAATTCAAAATCTCGAACTGTCATAGTTGTGTAACCCCACCGCACGCTACATAATACCTACCCAAACAAAACAAATAACCCACACATTTAACAAAACCCTACTTCTAACCCGACACTAAACCTTACATACATTACTATCTATGCACTTACCTAAACCCGCACCCTAACCCTAAGGTCCGTAACTATCACACACTTACCTTACGTAGCTATACCACAGAAGGGCCAACCATGACGATTCAACATTTCGGATTTCACGCTTCAGGACAATCGGTGTTTTCGTATTTCAACATGTATGTGTTGACATTTCCGTGTTTGGGTAAGTGGACATTTGCAATTTTAATAGGGAACCCTCACTTATACACACAAACATGTTCATCTATTGCAAGGTCTGGCACTTTACAACTGATCTTCTTTTCCCATTTAGGTGTTGCCACAGCAGATCACCTGTCTGCTCATGATTGGCAGTAGAGTTTTATGGTGTTGAGTTGCCAGCCTGGCACCCAACCTTCCACAGAAGGCACACACACATAAGGCCAATTTAGAGTGTCCAATCCACCTACCATCTTTGGGAAGAAACCGGAGCACCTGGAAGAAACCCACACGACCATACGGAGGACATGCAGACTCTGCACAGAAGGCACCCCAAGTGAGGATCGAACCAGTGAACTTCTTGCTAGGAAGCAATAATGCTAACTGCTGCACCACCATGGCTGCCCATCACTTTTCATCTGATAAGGTACTAATTTCTCTCGTCATGTTTGAAGCTAAGACAGAAATGTGTACTTTTTCCTGCAGCTAAGCAAGAGGAAAAATGTGATACAAATGAAACAGTCACCCTTTTGCTGTTCTCAAAGTTTAATCACCATTATATGATGCTGATGGTCAGTTATGGATAGTTACATTTCTGAGCAACAATAAACTGACTGGAGTCAAACAGTACATTATCATTAAAATAAGCTTCTTTTATTTAAACTGCATCAAGTTTAACATAAAATAGCAATTTTATAATAATAAAATGGATCTGAGTGGATAAAGACAGGAAATAAATTAACTGCATTGTCAGAAGCTCAAAATCTCCAGTAGGTGAGCAGTAAAATTTATAACTACAGATTGACTTCTCAGATAAGATTCCAAACACCGAAGCTCTGTAAAGTGTAGCAAGAGTTAATCACGCCAGAGAAATATGAGCAAAGTACATTTGTGGAAGTTGAACTTACCATAACAGTAGATGTTTGAATGATCACTGTTCCAGTAGCCTTAACTATATGGGTAGATTACCATAGCTAAGTATACTTGGGAGGTGGAGGGAGAATGGTCCTAGCAAAGCCCAATCTAAACCTAGAGAAGGAATCCAGCTTATAGTGCTTTGTAAAAGTATGTACTGAGGACCAAGTAGCAGCTTCTAGAATACTTATAGAATCCAGCCCTTTCCAAAAAGCCATAGTAGAAGTCAGGTCCTTCTAGAGTGGGTCTTGACCCTGCCAAAAATAGATTTGTCATGGTGAGTGTAACAACAGCTAATAGCCTTAGACAACCATATGGAATAATCTGTTTTGACACAAGTTGTCCCTTCATCTTACCTTCACAAGAAATGAACAATTGATCTGATGAGCTAAAAGATTTAGCTCTGTGTTGGTATTACCTGTCTTGTCTGTAGACATAAAACATATGGAGTATTCTTTCTCCCTCATTTTTAGGTTCAGGAAAGAAAATAGGGAGCTGGATAGTTTGACTTAAAGTAAACTGGGATACTACCTTAGGCATAAAAGAAAAATTAGTTGTCAAAGAAACCCTGTTCTTGTGGAAAATAAGGTAGGGTTGACTCTGCATAAGAGCTTGCAACTCAGATGCACTTCTTGCAGTGGTCAGAGCAATTAATAAAACTGTTTTCCATGTTAAGAACTGCAAGTCAGCCAGATTAGCTGGTTCATATGGAAAGAGGATGATCCATAGGCAGACATGCTGAAATGAATGTTAAATGAACCTTGATAAGAATAAGAAAGGCCATAGTGTTGCAACTGGCACAAATATTGCAAAAACAGAGAACAACTAGCCCTGAATGGCTGCTAGTTATGCTGTTAGCATCAACTAGAAAACCTTTTCTATTGTAAAAAATACAGAACGACTAGCCCTGAATGGCTGCTAGTTATGCTGTTTGCACCAGCTAGAAAACCATTTCCATTTGCTAGTATATGATTTTCTGGTTGCAGGCTTTTTTGCCTCCATTAGTACCTGCTGCACGTCTTCAGTAAGCAGGTGCCCATCCAGGCAATCAGTTGAAGTTGACTGATATTAGGATGTGTCAAACATGCCTGTTCTTGTATGAGTAGATCCATTCTGTGAGGAAGCTAGGGATAATTGCCCATGGGCATTTCCAAAAGAACCACAAAAACCACAAAACCAAAAACCAAAGTAGTCTGGGCCTGAACGGAGTCACTACAATGATCTTGGGGGATTCCTTCTGAATCTTCATAAGTACCCTGGATATTAGTGGAAAGGGTGGAAAGGAATACATGAACATTCCTGTCCAAGAGAAGAAAAGGCATCTGTCTTACCTTCTTGCATGAAGTCCAGAAATAGAATTTTGCCAGTTGATTGTTCAGAGAGGAGGTAAAGAGGTCTCCTTGAGGAACTCCCCACAGATGGATCAAGTTTTGGAAGACCCCAAGTCAAGTTTCCTTTGGTCTTGCCACACAATTTTCCTCGGAAGGAATGTAGGACGCCTTTAGAGTGAGATCGTGCTCTGAAGATATATCCCAAGCTAACATGCCTTGTCTGCAAAGGACATATGACCTGGATCCCCCTTGCTTGTTGATGTATTGCATCACTGTGATATTTTCTGTAACCACTTGAAGAGGTCCCAGGGATCAAAGATGGCTCAGAAAATTGAGTGCCTTAATCAGGCAAGCATGTCCTTGATATTTATGTTCTTGCATCTGTCCTTGATGTCTCACACCCCCTGCATTTTTATCTCTCATTATACTGCTCCTCAGGCAAAATCTGAAGCATCTGTGGTTACTGACAGCTTTGGAGCATAGAGGGAGAAGGACAGGCCTTGATTTAAGGAAATCTATTGTCTCAACTAAGTGATTTCTCTTCTGACAAACCCCCAGTACTGGGACCTGAAAAGATAAAGGGTGTTGATGCTGGGACTAGAGAGATTTCAGATACAGCTGCATCTTTCTCATTTTCAATCTTGCCACGGGTATTGTGAGAATCATAGATGCCATGAAACGCAATATCCTGAGGCATTCCCTCACACTGACTGAAGTCTGAGTGGAAAAACCTAGAAATAGCTCTAAATAAACATCTATTTTTTTCTTGTGGAAGAAATGCTGTTTGAACTTTGGTGTCTAGTTGACATCACAAGAATGCAATCTTGTGTGAGGTAGTGAAGAAATACATTTGAATGTTCTCTTTGAATTCCAGCTTCTGCAAGAGATCTCCCATCCAAGTGAGAGATTCCTGACATTTTGAAAAAGAATCTGCAAAGATAACAAAGTAGTCTATCTACGGAAAAATGTGGATACCCTGTAGACTGCAATGAGCTATAAATGGAGCTAGAGACTATGTGGACACTCTTAGTGCAATGGACAGTCCAAGGGGTAAGGCAGGTAACTGATAATGTGATGCAGATACCAGTGGCGGCTGGTGACTTCAAATCAAAGGGGGGCTGCAGGAGACAGCTGAATGGGTGGGGTCAATGGGAAGGGGTGCGGCCAACTAGAAAGGGAAGGAGCTATGCTCAAAACCACAAAAGCTAAATATACTGCCCTGGGTGCCATACCATCATTATGAGAGTCCAATCAAGACAAAATGAAGTGTAGAAGAATAAAAATATTTCAATGCATTGGCTGCATGACAGCTTAATATCTAGATGGAAACAAAAAAGTTTGTCAGGCATGAAAAAATAAATTATTTTTTTTTTAAATACATTAATGGAATGTCAGTCAAAATCAAGTATAAGAAAAACAAGCAGCACTCAACTCAAACCACTACTTGCACTGCAGTTCTAATTATAATTCATATTCAGCTTTATTAAAGTATCAAGTAACATGCTGAAAGTAGAAATCTCTGATGCCCCCACTTGTAAAAATGTTCCTTATCCAAAAAAAGACCTGCTGCCTGACATCTACTTGTTTCATGGGGAAAACATGATCAAAGTAAAAAATGAAAAGCAAACAAGAAATAAGGTCAAGATACATTGCTTAAAAGGATTACTGTACAGGTTATGGACCACAAGATTGGCATTCTGTTTACGGGTAAAGCCTGCAGAGATGACTGGAAGTCTCCAAGTGTAATGAGACTCTTAAAAATAATTTAATCCTGTTCTTTATTACAAATACTGGCATATGCATTTCAATACCCAAGGCTTATACATTATCTAGTTAAGTATTCTCAACATGGCCACAGAAAAGCTTTCAATGTTGGCCATTCTTTAACAGTATGCTTATTAAAGCTTACTTGCATCTTGCAATCTCAGCCAAGCTTACCTGATGGTCATTAAAGTATTGCTACTTAAACACAGAGCAACAGGCACTTTGAGTAATAAGCATAAATCAACAGTACAAAAAATATGACAGAAACCAGACCATTCTGTAAAAATCAAGGACAGATGAAAAGCCACTCTAGTACTTGTGTCTACTTTGGATGGGGGGGGGGTACTCTGCACATTTACACTGCATAACTACTCCTTGCCTTGCTTCGACACATCCAGAGTCACTACATGGGGGAGTGGGGTGCAACAAGTATGTCACAGTTTGAAATGTCTCTGGCTGACTTGTAATGGCCCTGACACATTTGTCATACCTCTCAACCTCAGAGCAAGAAATCTGGACAAAGTCATACAAAGAAATGGGACAAAGGCCCAAAAATAAGGAAAATGTTTAAAATATTGCTCTTATAAACTTAGAAAGATAATAGAAGTCTTGCATTAGTATGAATTTTCTGAATGGTATGAAATCTGAAACTCAAATGTCTATCATTATTTTCTAACTTCAGTCTTTAATGATTTGTCACTAATTTGCCAAAAAACACAATTTTATGAAAAATGGACCAAAAATGTGATGTAAAAATATAAAATAGCAACACAATACAGCTGGGAACCTGTCAAAGAAGGGACACTTTAATATTAGTACCGCTAACTTGAGCAGCTGACAAAATAAAATAATCTACATGCATTTCTGAAATAAAAGTAATCTAACGGATTATTACAGTTATTTCTTAATTATAAACCCTCCATGTTTTCTTCCAAAATTGCTATTTTGCGGAGGGATCATTAGGGGAAGAGCAACATTTTGAGCCAAAATCAGGGACAGTTGAGAGGTTTTGATATGCCTAATTCTATAAAGCAATTTATTTGCATGTACCTCTCAACCTGTTAATGCAATAAATCAGGACAAGGCCAAATATATTGGGGGAACATATAAACAGTACTAAAAATTACTCTTGTATAAACTGAGACAGTTGATAGAACAGGTCTTACTTTAGCATGCATTTTTCTGAAGGTTATGAAGTCTGAAACTCAGTGTGTCATTAGTGACTTAATTCCTAAATGATTTCCCAGAAAACCACAAATTTTATGAGGAACAAACTAAAAATAAGAAGCAAAAAATCTATTCATTCTTTGAAAATCTGGACAGTTGGAAGGTATGGTTCAGCTGGGGCTGCCTAAGTTTGCCGCCCTTCACAAAACCATGGTCGAATGGAGCCTCCCCCTGCAGCCATTCCAATGATCCATTACGTGTCTGTTTCACTCCATTTAACATAAACACTAATGTGCATACTGATTTTACTTCTATGATGATTTGAACTTCATTTTGAAAGTTTTATTTTGCATTTTACAGCACAAACACTAAGACATCTGCTAAGCAAACTTGGCATTAAAACTTCTCTGCCATTGAAACTCACATTCATTGAAACAACATTGAAACCCACATTCAAAGAAAATACATTTTACCCATGGCAGATAAAGATTAATTCTGGGCTGTTTTCAAATCATAGGTCCCTTGCATATGAAACATACATGTGCTCTTTGATCCACCTTCCTATTGCTTTGAACATTTTTCCAGTAAACAATGAAACAAAACGCATGCACCAATGACAAAACTGCCCAATTCAGAACATTTCCATCATAAAAGTCTACTCAAACTTCTACAGTCCACTATTATCAGTAAATATGCACAATCTCTAAAGTAGTAAGAAAGTCATATAAATAATTCCACGTTAAATAAATCTGTAATGAAGAGGTTGCTGCTAGCAATCACCTTTATATTTCATGGTTTAATTGAAAAATAAAGTGTCTGATGCCCCTGAGGAATAAATTGCCTAAACTACATTAAAAATAAGCTAGTAATATTGCAATAGGAAATGGATGGCAAACTGATAACAGGCTCATAGTATCTTAACTTTCAGTACGGCAGCATTCACCCCTAATGGGAGTAGACCAACAACCTTCTGCATCAAAAGCAAGTACACAACCTGTTGTGCTATTAGCAATGTGAGCATAATCAGTACTAAACTTCTCTTCCCCTGCAGCTCTCAGCTCCTTGTAAAATCTACTCAATACTCAACTGCATCTCAACTTTGCAGCACAAGAAATCTGGAAAAAGCCAAATTTATTGGGGTGGGTCAAAAGGGCTAAAACCAGGGACACATTAAACATTGCTTGTATAATCTTGGAAAGCTGCTAGAATAAAATGCTGTGTTACCACCATACATTTTACTGCCAAGGTCCCTGTGGAAAAGAGTCAGAACAACATACCACTATGCCAAATCACCTGCTTTGTGAAAGAAAAATGCTGTGTTACCACCGTACATTTTACTGCCAAGGTCCCTGTGCAAAAGAGTCAGAACAACATACCACTATGCCAAATCACCTGCTTTGTGAAATAAAAATGCTGTTTTACCAAAATAAGTGTGAATGGCTAAGCCTGGCTAACAGTCATGAGTGAGTTTTCTTTTTTTTTTAATCACTTACAGTAAAAAGATTGTCAGCCACATAAAAGAAAAATCACTGTTGCTTAGCAAGGAAAAGTACATTTTTGGCAGCTACATTTGTCTGCTGTCTGTTACAAGAGACATGATGAAAATAAGATGTGCATAAGAACATATCTGCTACTATTGTAAAGTAGTTTCTTGAGAATCTATCCAGTCACTTACTGAGTTCAAAATGAATTAGGGCACATCACTTAATTGCAGTTATTTTTTCACTTGCAGCTCCAAAAGAGAAGCTGTATGAAAGTGCTTTGTGATTTTTAAACATGGCTACTTTTGCTATTATGCATGTCAAACTCATACCTCAATGCTTGACTTTTTGTTGCTAGTTTCACTTTTTGCTTTTCTCCTTCATATTGTCATGCCTAGTCAGTACTGCTATATTTTGTGTAATCCATTTTATTCATCAAATTATGTATTCAGTAGCACAGCTAATTTGAAAACTGCTTCATCTGCATGTAAAGGCTGACAAGTCAGATCATATTTAAATTTAATTTTTAGCTGTTTCTAGCTGTGTGCAATGGTTCTTCATTTTCCAAACCAGGCATTAAAAGATACCATAAACAATAGTTTTGACTTTCTTAATCTGTTCCACGCACTCAACTATCAGTATACCAGCTAATATTTGCCAGCAAAAAGTATAAAAAATTAAACAAACACATGCGCGCACACACACACACACACACACACACACACACACACGCACACACCTTGTACATTCAAATCCCTGTCGACCACACACTTACCTGTAGTAAACCACCATAAATCCCTGTCTGCAAACCACCACCATAAATCCTATGAAAATGCGCGCAAATCTGACCCTGCCCATCGCGAGATCTGACTGCAGCAAACTCTAATCCAGACCCTGCCCGTCGCAAGATCCTTCCCATGACGAGACTGCGGCAAACTTCTGACTGCTGACGTTGCAGTCCAACCCCGACACGTTTTCCCAGCGAGTTCCAGGACAGTCTATGCAGTTTAAAACTGCAAAGACTTCTGCGAGCTCTGTTCTTCACATTTCCCAGTCAGGACTGCTGCTGAGACAATCTGCGCATGCTCCAGACTGTCTCAGCAGCAGTCCGGGCTAGTGCACATGCATGAAGTCCGTGATTTTTTTAATTTTTTTTTTTATTTTTATTTCTTTATTTTTCTTTATTTTATAGTTGAGGGGGCTGCAGTCCGGCAGTCGAATAGCACGGGCCGCCCCTGGTAGGTACACAAAACCTTGACAAACACCTAAAGTTTGGATGAATAGGAATGTGACTATTAGCATCTGTTCAGTCTAGTGTTACCAGGAAACTTGAAAGAGGAAGAAGAGGCAACAGGATGTGAAGTGACATCATTCTGAATTTGGGCACTATCACAAACAAGTTTAGGATAAAAAGATCCAGAACAGGTCTCCAATCATTTATTTTTTTTTCTTTGGGAAAGGGAACATCCTTGAATATAACCTCTTCCCCATCTGGGAAGTATAAATTGGTTCCATCACTCCTTCAAACAGCATGTGATGAGGAACACATAAACCAGAAGCTAAGGTTAAGGTACAGCATTTTATTCAGAACTTCCATTTTTAAAGAATATTTAGTAAATCACACAATTAAATGTTGTTAATAAAACATAAAAATGAAATTCCCCCAAAAATAATCACAACATTTTTTAATAAAGGGCATCAAATATATCATATTTATCAAGGTAAATGAAGGTCACAAGTTGCACAGTTAAAAATAAACATTTATCTTTCTGTTCCAGCTAGGCAGGTACAAAAGTGGAACACTGAGCTTTATGAAACAGCTACATTTCAGAAGCTAATCACCAGCATCCTATAGTGAAAATGATTCTCACCAACTTCACACTGATGCCACATTAGAATGATAAATGCATTGCATATTCACAGTATCACTGCTAGTACAAATGAAGAGGCTTGGTATATCTGGTATATGTTTATTCTTATGAAAGTACTGCAAGTTTATTATGCTGAACCTGAACACTGTAATTTACTTTTCATCACTGTAAATCAGCCAGAAAACTGTTACTTCATACCTTTTTTCAATACAATAACAAGAAAATGTTTGTCTTTTTCCCATTAGGGGTCGCCACAGCAGAACTCCGGTGCACTAATGATTGGCAGTAGATTTTTATGGTGCCGAGTTGCCAGCCTGACGCCCAACCTTCAGCGAAGGCACATCCATTCACACATGTCTTTCGAATGTGGGGAGGACATGCAGACTCCACACAGCCAAGAATCGGACAGGAGAACCTCTTGCTGTGAGGCAACAACACTACCGCTGCACCACCACGGCAACAATACAATAACAAGAAAATAATGTTTGTAAATTTAATGCTGCTCCCAGCTCCAGCTGTTCTGTGCTCAATGTGCATTTAAGGCTAAAAAAACATTCAATGCGAAACAAGAGTCACAACAGAAAAATAACCTGCATATGCCTTTTGTCACTGAAAGTAAAATGTTTCCCACTGAAGGCTTGGCTTCTTACTATTCTGTTTTCTTTTTTTTTTTTTGTTAAACCAGTCATGAACTACAAATCATCACAGAAAGAACACTATAGATTAAAGTGTTCCTTAAATATCAAAGAGTGCAAGATACATATTTGTCTAGCAAGGAAGGAGCTACTGCAAGTCTTGTTTGCCAGTTATCTAACTTTCATCAACAAAGCAGTTTATTTTGTAAAAATACAGCTTATCCTATCAGTTTGCCTGTCTCTTCTCATTCTCATCTGCATAGAGTCAGAGTTGCAGCTTTAGTAATATCATCACAAGCTGATGTCTATGATGCCACAGGCTGTGACATGATAGCTGCCAAGCAGCAGCCTTAACTCCAAGAAGTCATAATTTAAAGATGCCAGTTAGTATTTCATAGTACACTGGTATTTTCCATCTCTGAGGTTATTTATATATCTATCTATTGATACATTTATATAGCTAAATATACACACGCACACATAAATATACACATAGCTATAGATAAACAGAATAATGTATATCTATCTGTCCATCTCTCTTGCTCTCTCTTTTTCTTTCCATATATATATATATATATATATATATATATATATATATATATATATATCTTTTATAATATATATATATATATATATATATATCTTTTATAATATATATATATATATATATATATATATATGTATAGAGAGAGAGAGAAAGAGAGAAAGATAAATTTGTATATAGCGAATATATATATATATATATGTGTCTATATATATATATATATATATATATATATATATATATATATATATATAAATATATGTGTGTGTATGTATAGGTGGCCATAGTGGTGCAGCACTTAACGTTGCTGCCTCCCAGCAAGAGGTTCTCCAGTTCAATCCTCGTCTGGGCTGCCTTCTGTGCAGAGTCTGCATGCCCTCCCTGTGGTTGTGTGGGTTTCCTCCGGGTGCTCCAGTTTCCTCCCGCATCCTAAAGACATGCTGTAGGTTGATTGGACACTCTAAAGTGGCCCTAGGTGTGTGTGTGTGTGTGTGTGTGTGTGTGTGTGTGTGTGTGTGTGTGTGTGTGTGTGTGTGTGTGTGTGTGTGCGCGTGCGTGTGTGTGTGCGTGCGTGTGTGTGTGTGTGTGTGTGTGTGTGTGTGTGTGTGTGTGTGTGTGCCTTCTGTGGAAGGTCGGGTGTCAGGCTAGCAACTCGACACCATAAAACTCCACTGCCGATCATGAGCAGACAAGGTGATCTGCTGTGGTGACTCCTAACTGGGAAAAAGAAAAAGATCGATATATATATATATATATATATATATATATATATATATATATATATATTTAAAATTTAGCCATATATATGGGGGGGTGTATCACCTTTTTGAGGGTGGTAGCAGACTTCACATGTACAGAAATATTTTTTTTTGTATTCTTTACCAGCTTTGTTGTGTCCACTATAAGCTAATATCCATAAGGACTCATGCAGATCTACTGGACACTTCTGTCCACTATTGCATGAAGGTTGCAGTAGTTGGCTCGGCAACAATATTATATTTGGGTTTGTTATAACTTCTCTACACTGGTTATCATGTACCACAATAGCAGAGCACTTAAAGGTGCTTGGCTTCTTTTCTATAGGCCCTGACTTATCAACCTACATCTCACTTTGAAAGGAGAAATTTCTGCCAAAGTAAATGTATATAGTGTTTTCCCTCAATCCCTGATCATCATTGAAGTGCTGTGAGCTGACTTCTTGTTATGTTTTATTTATTTTTTATGTTAAGATAAGATAATTTTTCTATCTTTGTGTGCAATCTTGCTTTTGCCTTTAGCATTGACTTCCCAGAATTTGTGGTCTTTCTGTTTTCTTTTAATAGCTCCACGATTTGTCTTTGTCGTTCCTCTATTTTTCTATCTTTTTTTCTGAAGGACTGTTATTTCTTACATACTTTTTGAACTTCAAGCTACACTCCCACGAACAACGAAACCATTAATTTTCCCATTCTGTCCAGTGTTACCTCCAAATATCACAATCAGCAAGGATTTTTCTACCCCAAGAAAATAATTTCTAGTAACTGGGTCCTAAACTAAGGTAGAGGCAAGAGTCAGACAGTGGTAAGCTGCATTCATGACTGGCTCAGATAACTTATCTATAAGGAAATACCTTTTGGTAACTTTATCTTATGTTGAGGTAGAGAGAGCAAGAATCACACACTGGTGGGATGTTATCCATGGCTGGCTGATACTATTTTTTTTTTAATTTATGTTCCAGCTCCTCCACTTGTTGGCCAGCAGCATTGTTGCAACGTCTCTGTCAGTATCAGGGGTGGACTGGGCATCATGCAGTCCTGTCAAATGCCAGAAGGGCCAGTGCCAAAATGGAATGGTGGGCCTGTAAAAAAAAAAGAAAAAAGGTTTAATTATTAAACTTTACACACTAGTAGCAGTTTGAACTGCAAGCTGGTTTGTAAAGTTGAATGTACTTCTATACATGGAACTCTGAGGAGTACACGTTTGCTCAAGTTCCACTTAACAAAAAAGAAAAAAATATCTTTTTTTGTCTCTGGACTGTTTTAAAAACACTACAGATTGGGAAGAATGCAGCTATCCATGAAAGTGGCCAGAAGTCATTGTGGTTTTAACTGCAAGAAATAGGAAGCTGACAGGCTTGTGAAGTCAGGAGCCTGTCACATAATCTGAATACATGACATCACTGCTGATGAGTCCTGTTACTCTCACTTTCTCTTCCCATGCTTTAGTTGTGAGAGAGAGAGAGAGAGAGAGAGAGCAAGAGATTGGAGAGACGAGAGATGAGTGAGTCGATGAGCACTGAACAATGAGAAAACAGATAAAATCAAGGATCCGATCAGAGATTAGTGTTTAAACTTTAAGGCAAGTTCTCATTTTTCTTTTCTGGCAATGTCAACCAGATACTTTCTGAATTTATTTTTTTTATCCTGGCAGGGCCAAACAGATACTTTCTACATTTTTCCTGGCAGGGTCAACCAGATACTTTCTGTATTAATATTTTTTTTCCTGGCAGGGTTCACCAGATAATTTCTATATAATTATTTCCTGGCAGAGTCAACCAGATAATTGTTAAATCTTGGTGCAGTGATGCAGTCTCTTATATAAATTTTTGTTTCTGACATCCTGGGCCTATAGACTGGCAGGGTGAATGGGATAGTAGAAGTCTGAATCAGCAGTGAACTGTTAGTTTTGGGGGCTGTTTGTGATGTCTTTCTAATAATATCTGGCATGGTCAACCAGATAGTAGTAGGTGATCTATGTGTTTTGGGGGCTGTTGATGGCTTTTTTTTTTGTAATATAAATATACTTACAGGGTTAACCAGATACTAGGGAGGCAAAGTGTTTTGGGGACTCTTGATGATTTTCTGTTTCTAGTGTAATGCACTAGCATGGTCGACCAAATACTTGTAGTCTGTGTGCTTTGAGGGCTGTTGATGACTTTCTTTTTAACATAATATCCTGGCAGGGTTAACTGGAGACTAAGGGCTAGGAGGCACCATGTTTTAGGGGCTGTTAATGATTTTTTTAATATAATATCCTAGTAGGGTTAACAAGATACTAAGGATGCAGTGTACTTTGGAGGCTGCTTGACTGTGGATGCCTTTTTTCTAATCAAATATCCTGGTAGGGTCAAACAGATACCTGGTACAAAGAGTGTACTTTGGAAGCTAATTGTGGATAAGATTTTTTTTAACCTAATCTTTTCACAGGGTCAGTCAGCATAGATTAGGATGGTGAGTGAATGTTCTATTTGTTGAAATTCTAGCCTTGCCTGACTAAAGTATGTATGAGTGAACTGAAGTAAGATCACCTACAAGCTCTTGACTATGAGATGTAAAAGAAATATAGTAATGTAGGCATTGTCTTCTCTTTTCATTATTTTAAACCTTGTAAGCTCAAAGCAGATATTGTGGGTAGGCAATCGGGCTGGGGGCTATGTCTAGAATGTGTGAATGAAATGACTGGCCTTACTGTTGCACGTCTGACTTGCTTTGCAAGAGTAATGGTGATTTGAGTGAAGTAAGATCAACCACAAGCTCTGAACTCTGGCTATTGTTTATGTGGAAAAGTACATATATTAATAACAGTGTTGTCTTCTATCCTTTTCTGTCTTTTAACCTAGCATGATCAAACAGATACTGTGGGTGGAGTGGACTGTAGGGATTGGGGTTTATATGTCAATGAAGCAACTGACTCTGCCATTTTCTGTTGTTATAATTCTGGGTTTGCAAGACTGTGTAGTTGTCTATATTTTCAGATGAATGCAATCTAATTATCAAATGTTTGCATCTTTCTTAATGCATGTTATTTTATATATAGGTTCATAGGTAGGTACTAGGCTGTTGGCCCTAAGTCCTATATAAGCCTAGCCAAAAAGGTACCCTGGCTTTCTCCACCCAAGAAAATGATTTTCCTGTGCCCCTGTCGAGCAGAGCCACAGAAGTGGTCCCCGGGGTGAATCTCCTATTTCCCATCTAATCATCAAAATTTTTCTTGAAAAGTGCTAATGAAGTGCTTTGTTTGATATAGATAGGTAGTTTGTTCCAGAGTATGGGAAGTCTCTGGGACAGGAATCTATCCCTCCATCATGTTCTGTTTATTGTGGTGACAAGGTTTAGGTCACTAGAGTGGGTAGCTCAGAGGGATTGGGATTTCTTTAAGTGTTGCATGTCCAACAGCTCTTGGTTTGTCATAGCTTTGTATGTTAGGCAGAGATTGCCTCTGAGTAGGCAATATGTGACAGAGTAAAGCTGGAGTTTT
Source organism: Protopterus annectens (assembly GCF_019279795.1). Classification (NCBI taxonomy): domain Eukaryota; kingdom Metazoa; phylum Chordata; order Ceratodontiformes; family Protopteridae; genus Protopterus; species Protopterus annectens. The sequence continues at coordinate 1,377,675,452 of NC_056743.1, forward strand.
TGAGATGGTCTGCGTAGGGCATCTGCTTGAGGCCAGTAATCCTCTTTGTGAGGTATTTTTGTGGCCTTTCCAGTTGTTGTAGATGGCTAGTGAGGTACATACCAAAAGGGGCATTGTACTCTATAATGGGTCTAATGAGTGATGAGTAGAGGGGAACAATTACCTCTTTTTTCCTGGATGAGAAACCTTTTGTGATGAGGTGTGCTACATAGAAGGATTTTCTGACTACTGTGGTGATGTGATTATCAAAGGAGAGACTACTGTCCACCTGTGTCCCAAGGTCTCTTTCGGTGTTAAGTAGACTACTGCCTATGTGGTAGTTCATGGGTACAGAGTTTTTACCAACAGGGATGACAATGCACTTTTTGGCATTGAGCTTGAGGCCATGGCTTTGACACCAGGCATCTGTCTCAGTGAGGCCCTTTTGTAGGATGTCCACATCATTAGGAGTTTCGACTATGGCCCCTAGTTTGCAGTCATCTGAAAACTTTATTAGCCAAAGACCTTCTGTGTTAGCCTGTACTTCAGAGAAGTAGATACCAAACAGGAGAGGATCCAGGACTGAACCCTGTGGTACTCCACTTGTCACTGGTCTGCAGTCGGATTTGGCGTCTGCTACTTTCACAGTGTGGGTTCTGTCAGTGAGCAAATTGGCAGCCCATCTTGTGACATAGGAATTTATACCTTGTTTAGTCAGTTTATCTATAATTCCAGAGTGGGGGATGGTGTCAAAAGCCTTGGCGAGCTGTAGATAGGCTGTGTTGACCACCTTATCCTCATCTACGGCTTTGGTGACTGCTTCAAAGGAGTCTGTCAGGTTTAGGAAACATGATCTGCCTTTTACAAACCCAAACTAGGTGGGGTCCAGAGTTTGGAGATTACCAATGTCTTTGTTTATAAGTTCCATGATGATACATTCCATGGCCTTGCAGACCAGGCTCATCAGGCTAATGGGGTGGTAGTTCCCGGGGTCCATGTTGGATCCCCCTTTGTGGAGTGGGATAACCATCACTGTGTGCCATTCAGTGGGCACAAAGCCTGAGGTGAGGCTATGACTGAACATGGTACTTAGGTGGGGTGCCAGTTCGTTCTGTAGTTAATGTAGAATGCAGCCTGGGATGTTGTCAGGTACCATGGATGCTGTGTTCTTGGCTTTGAAGAGTGTGTTTTTTACCCATGTAGCCATGATTACAGGAACTTGTCATTCTTCCGATATAGAATGGGCCCTTTAGGGGGTGAGAGGGGAGTAAAGTTAGCACTGAACCTATCTGCCAGGATGTTGGCAATATCAGTTGGTTCTGTATATTTAGTGCCATTGTGCTGTAACTCAGAGCAGATCTGAGATTTTTGACATAGCTATAGAATGCTTTGTGGTTGTCTTTAGAAACAGTGTTGATTTTGTTTTCGTAACTAGCTTTGCAGGATTTTATGAGGGAACTCAGCTTCTTACTGAGTCTGACCAGGGAGTTCCTCCAATCATGGGAATTTACTCTTTTTTGCAGCAGTTTATTTCTTCTGTTGTAGAGTTTGTGCATGGCAGGGGACCACCATATTGACTTCCTTTTTTTGGAGGATAGCATCTTGGTTCTGTTAGGGATAACATAATCTATCCACTCATGTAAGTGCTTATAAAGTGCATTTGTGTAGGATTCAGCAGTCATACTTCTGTTCATGTGTATACTGAATGTTTAAAAATGTAATATGTTAGAGCTTCCCCCGGCATACCTCTCAAATATCCAGATTTTTGCAGAATGTTGAGATATGTGCCTCATATTTTTGGTCTGTTCCTTATAAAATGTGTGGTTTTCTCATAAATTGCTGAGGACTGAAGTCACCAAACAGTGATATACATTTGAGTTTCAGACTTCATGTCTTTCAGAAAATACATGTTAACACAAATCCTGTTAATCTAGTAACTTTCTAAGTTTATAACAACAATTTTTTAAATCTGAACACATTTTTGTGACTTTGTCCACCCATTATTTTAGGCTTTGTCCAGATTTTTAGTGCTAATAGATTGAAAGGTATGCAGTCCCTGGACATATGCTGAAAAGGGTTTTTTGACTAAAGACAGTTGGACAAACCTAGATAAACAAAAGTAAAATACATAAAATGAAATGTACATTTGTGTAGGACGAGCTGGCACACATAAGTTGTGATTATTGTTTCTATCAACTAAATGAAATTAATGCAAGAATGAAAATTTATTTTTGCAGGGCCAAGGCAGATACTTTTGCTTGGTAATGGGGAGGGTGGAGGTCTGTTTTTGAATGAAATTAGTTGACTGGCCCTGCTGATAACTGTTGAACTTCTGGCTTTGCAAGATTAATGTGTATTTTGGTAAAGTCAACTGTCATACAAGCCTGTGTCAATGTATCTTAGAACCACTGGCACATTAGGCACTGGAATGACCTTGAACTGTAAATTAAGATAGTACAGTGGAATTTCAAAATCCCCTTACTTTACACTTGGCATTGTACAAAGTGCAGATTAACCTATACAGTAGAATGGATGTGTACTCATAATAGTTTCATGAAGTCAAGACCAACTACTTTTTGACTGTTTTGAGATGTTTAGGTTTTGTGCTGTTATAGCATAACCTAAACATCTCATTAGCTCTAAAATTTGATTTACTGTAGTATTTGGTAGACTATCCAGCATGTGCAATAGTGATTGAGCAGTTATTTTATGGAAAATGGTAAGCATAATCAGAGTTGATCCAACTGTACTATAGCTCCACTCAGTGAAGTTAACCCCACCTCTTTCCAGTTGGCCCCAATCCACACTAGTTATTGAAAATGGGCCAGTTGTTCTGATGGTGCCAGAGTCTAATTCTTGTCCCACTGTGTCCTTGGACACTAATACTTCTATGTGACATCATGTTCTCACTTAGTATGCTAAGCCAGACAGCAAAGCATTTCATGGCAGGCTCACAGCCACATTTCCTTCTTTCTCTCATTGTGTTCTAACTCACAGGTGTTGCTCTTGCAGCATTATGAACACAATCTCCCTCTTTGGGGCAGGCAAACACTCCCTGGCTGTCTCATTCATCGCATGGGCCACTAATTTATCTCAAGATGTCTGGACCATAATCAAGGCTTTATTCCACTGTGTCACACATAAGGTTAGATCTCAATTTGCATTTAATTGATGTACTGTGATATTCACTTTCCACTGGGTTAAGATCTTGCCATTGAATGCTGCACAAGTGGACTTCTTTCCAGTCTTCTTCTATGGAACCTCCCTATACTATCTATTTCTGTCTGAAAGGAACTTTATAATTTGGTTTAGCATACTGTTAGCTTGTTGCTTATATTTGTTATGGACTTACTTTTGTTTTCTGAACAGTTCCATTTAGCCACACATGCAGATAAACTTAACTTCCATTTGCTAAAGCATAGTTGGCTATGTTTTCAGCTGTTTTGTCTTCAAGGATCATTTCCCTTTATACCTGATTAAACTCACAGTTTGTTCCTGTAGCATTCTGTTTATGTATGCATTTTCATCTTTGAGTCTCATTGATTATGAGTGAAGCCTTAACCACAATATTTTATGAGTTACTGTGTGCATTATATTCAATGTTTACCTTAAACACATTGTACTTTTCTCTCATGGGAAAATAAATAGTGTGCAGCACTTCTGAGTGTGCCATCCTTAGGATGAGACATTAAACTAAGGCCCCATCTGCCTGAGTTGGAGGTAGCCCAGGTAGATGTAAGAGATCCCTACTGCAGTTATTATATAGATTAGCAGAACTTCCCCAGTGTACTTGGTCAACAAAGTGTGAATGAATAAGTAAAAATAAGTAGCTGGGATCATTTGGCTTCCATGTTTGAAACCATGCATCCTGTTTTTTTTTTTTTTTGCGTTGGCTCTTCTACGAACAGCTCTTGCTTTTTCTGAATTCACTATGGATATCAAATTAAAATGTTTTGTTCTTACTGTAAACTGCAATCTTATTTATTTAACACTGCCCCTGCATGTGTTTTATAGCATCTTACTAATCACAAAAAAACTATTTGAGGTATGCTGTTAAATGTCGTTGTGATAAGACTTTCTTTTTTGCTGATGATATTGTCAGGTATAGCCAAGAATAATTCGGTACCTTCAACATTTGGATTTCCAAGACATACATCTGAGCTTTCTGGTATTCACTAGATTTAACTTTAGATAACAAGGAGCTGCAATTTCCATGTTACCCCTTTTAAACTGTGAAAGTTTAGTTCACACTTCACATGTCATTGTGTCATCAACCTGCGGCATCACCGGCATCAGTGATGTAATGACATCATTAGAGCCACAAATGACTATATGCAAAGGAGCAGCAACATCAACCACCATCATCAGAGCAGCAGCTCTTTGGCACACCCCTTACTACTAAATGCTGTATCCTTGAAAAGACATGGTGAGTCCTGCATCATGATAAAGCGTCATCTGTGTTGAATACCATCAGTATTACTGTGGCTGGATGCAGAGTCTCTCATGCTCTATGCACTTGATAACATTAGGTCTTCAGATGTCCTGTATAACTCATTTGAGCTGTACTTCTGGCATTGTGTAATATGACATCACCTATTTAAGACTGAGGATTTGTCAAAATGCTTTGATAAAGGTTGTTCATAAAAGAAAAAAAATAGCAAAAAAGATAAAAGCATTGAAAGAGTATTGAAGCCTGTAATAAAAAGTATGAACACTTCTTTATTTCTGTAGATTTGTTGAATGAAGAGTTCTACCATGATGAAACCAAAGGTACAGCTCTGTTTTCCAGAGCGCATTCATAAGCTGAGATTTTCAGTATGTTTTGCATCTGAAGGGAAATTAATAACAAACTATTCTCTCTGTATGATATATCTACAGTAGCCAAACTAATTTTCAAGTTTCATCTCCCTTTAGGATGAGATGTATGTCTGGAAAATATCATACTTTCACTTTCTAGGAAGGTTTTTAAGGAGTTTGACTTGTTACTCCAGTTTGGTCAGATGTCTGCATGTTTTGTTTTAGAATACATGAGCAATTTGTCTGCAATACTCACTGGAACTACAGTAAGTTTTAACAGTTATATATATATATATATATATATATATGTGTGTGTGTATATGGTTTACTACTGTTTATTCGAACGGAAAAACATTTTCCGTTCAAATAAATGAATGGTAATACCGAAAGTACAAATAACTACCGTTCACAATGTCAAACCAAATGCTCAACACATTTGACTCGACATTGTTGTCGAAACCACCACATGATAGCCGTATAGGAGCTGATGGAAATCAAACTCCTATACAGCTATCACATTTTTGCAGGGGGGCAAGCCCCCCTGCACACCCCCCTACTTATGTATTTTAACTCCGAGATCGCACTACAGTGGGGATGTGGATGAATTTCCACTCCCCACTGTACCGCGATCTCCATGCAGATAGTTGATTTCTACTTATGCAAATGCAGTTGTGCATTCACATAAGTGGAGTCGACTATCTGTTGTAAAATTGCTTGTGCGTTCGACATTCTGTTTTTCGGCACATTGCAGCCGATAGAATGTCATTTGCACAAACAATAGTAAACCTATACATATATATATATATATATATATATATATATATATATATATACATATATATATGTGTGTGTGTACTGAAATATGAAGGCTGGTATACATGCCAGTTTAAAATAACATCATTACTTTAACACATCAAAAATAGTTTAATTTTGTTATTGAACTACTTTTTTTTAATTTTTTGACAAATATCATTTTTATGCTGTTGATTATAATTTGCTGTTTCTGTACACTGCAGCAGTTGTATCCATCTGCAGGAATTCCATTTACTTTCTGGGTAGCATAAAAATTGCAGATAATGACTGATTAGTTGCTTATGTGGGTTGTAAGTTTCACAAACTTATTAAGTGCAAACCCTTTTACCCCTGCTTTTGCTTATGTATGATTTTTTACCTAGCAGTGGGTTACATCTGTAGGGCTACTCATTTAGCTGCAGTTTCTTTCCCATCTGGGATTAACCAGTTGCTAGAACCATGGCATATAGTACTTCTATGGGAAGAAATAGCCAAGGAATTGTTATGGCTAGGCTTGTATAGGCCCTAGGGCTGATAGCCTAGTACCAACCTATATAATAATATTGCTACAGTGTCCATATGCATTTGTAGACAGCAATGGATATCCTCTTTACTGTCATCTACATTTTATGGCAGCTTTCTATATTGAATTTTTTCTTTCATTTTTCTGTCATCACTTAAATATGACAGTCCTTATTTAAACTAATACAAATGTTTTGTTTTAAGTATTATAATAATTTAAAATAATTAACTAAGTTTACTGAAGTGAATACATGCTGATAGCCTTTATCTGACATTGTTTTGTTTCCTGACAGTAGGAATCACATAGAGTTTTATCCAGCAATGTGTTTTAAACTGGTGTTTGTGAGTTGTATCCCACAATGCTACTTCTGGGAGAAAGAGTAATGTTATTAGATATGGAAAAAGTTATGCTAATTAGTTTCTTTACTTTTGACCAGATATACCTTGTTTTCAAGAGACTTTGTTCAGATTTCATGTCATCAGGTTGAGAAGTGTACTAATAAACTTAATTTCCCTTCAATAATCTTTTTCATCTTCATTATATAGCAGTCTACCTAATGTTGAACACCTACAAATGTATGGGTAAAAAAAAGACAGAAAGCCAGCAGCATTACAGATATTTAATTACTAGGAAAGTCCAGCTAGGTAGATGCCCATTTTCAGTGGAGACCCAGGGAGAAAAGCTCCAAATTATTCCAAAATTTTTTAAGAATAATAATTTTACAGTCTTGAAAAAAAACATCTGCAGTTTAAATAATTAAAACAAGTTATGCATAATATAAAAGAATTGTTAAGAACTGATACAAGTTATATGACAATTATTTAATATTTAGAGAAATTTTAGACAGTTTACAGAGACATTAAAGGTACTTTAGTCTAATACAAACAGGAATTGCAATTTGAAGTGAAGGAAAAACAGACATATATTTATTATACATGTGCCTTTTGTATAAAGGGATTTTGATAAAAAGAGTGGAGACATTTGGTAAACAATGAACAGAAAAATGTTTGGGATACCCTGAATCTGCCTGTGAATTTATTCAGAAATACTAAGAACCTAGTTGTAGATAATTAGAGAGAACCATAGACCAATTTGCCTGAGAGTTGGAAGACAGGTTAAGTTGGAGTACGACGGTTATCGAATCTAAGAAGTTGCCATGCTCTTTTGAGAGACCTTTAGACTGATGTTGTGAGTGCTGTCTGAATTAAGAATATGTTTGTTTTTTTTAAGCTGAAAATGAATTATGAATTTTAGTTCTCCACTGTAAAAAAATTGTAGTTTGACACATACGTATCTCTATGCAAATATATATAGATATAGAGAGAGGTGTGTGTGTGTGTGTGTGTGTGTGTGTGTGTGTGTGTTTGCATGTATATGTCTACATATGAGTGTGTATTTGTATGTATATGTCTATGTGTGTATATTTATGTGAATTATATATATATATATATATATATGTATATATATATATATATATATATATATATATATATGTGTATATATATGTATATATATGTATATATATATATATATATATATATATATATATATATATATATATATCAATTTTATTCACCATACTTAAGCCTCTGGTATACCTAATACTAAAGGAGTTTCTATTCCACCAATTTTAAATATTAATCTTGTATTTATTGTTCATATACTCACAAGTGTGTGGTGACACAATAACCCTTTTAGCTTCTCTCAGTTTGAATGTTTCAAACATTTGAGATATCATGCTGCGTCCTGCTCTAGTTCTGCCTTAAGTTAAGTATTATTTATTTAAACTATGTACAAATCTGATGTAATACCTTTTATTTCAGCATATTCTCTGATATGGATTCTTAGACAATGCTCTCTGTGCTTTCTTAGTGCCAACAAATAGTCTTCTTGGATCTCCTTCACTAAATGTACAGATCTAAGGTCAGTGGCAGCTGGTGACTTCAAAGGAGACAGATGAATGGGTGGGGTCAATGGTAATGGGTGCGACCAACTAGAAAGGGGAGGAGCTATGCTCAAAATCACAAAAACTGTAACTTTAATTAAATATGCTGCCCTGGGTGCCAAACCATCATTATGAGAGTCCAATCAAGACAAAATGAAGTGTAGAAGAAAAAAATATTTCAATGCATTGGCGGCATGACAGCTTACTTAATATCTAAATGGAAACAAAAAGATTGTAAGGCATAAAAAAAAATTACTTTTTAAATACATTCCTGGAATGCCAGTCACAATTAAGTATAAGAAAAACAAGCAGCACTCAACTCAAACCACTTCTCCTTGCACTGCAGTTCTAATTATAAGTTATATTCAGCTTTATTAAAGTACCAAGTAACATGCTGAAAGTAGCAATCTCTGTGATACCCCACTTGTAAAAATGTTTCTTATCCAAAAAAGACCTGCTGCCTGACAGCAACTATCTACTTGTTTCATGGGGAAAACATGATCAAAGTAAAAAATGAAAAGCAAACAAGAAACAAGCTCAACATATATTGCTTAAAGGATTACTGCACAGGTTATGGACCACACACAAAAGATTGGCATTCTGTTTAGTTTGCAGGTGAAGCTTGCAAAGATGACTGCAAGTCTCCAGCAAATGTAATGAGTTTCCTAAAATAATGTAGTCCTGTCCTTTATTACAAATACTGTCATATGCATTACAATACACAAGGTTTATCCATTATCTAGTTATGTAAGTATTCTCTGCATGACAACAGAAAGGCTTTCAATGTTGGCAATTCTTTAATAATATGCTTATTAAAACTTACTTGCATCTTACAATCTCAAACAAGCTTACCTGGTGGTCATTAAAGCCTTGCTACTTAAACACAGAGCAACAGGCACTTTCTGAATAATAATAAGCATAAATCAACAGTATAGAAATATGACAGAAACCAGAACATTCTGCAAAATCAAGGACAGATGAAAAAACACTGTAGTACTTGTGTCTACCTTGGATGGGGGGATACTCTGCACATTTACACTGCATAACTGCTACTTGCCTTGCTTGGACATAGCCAGAGTCACTACATGGGGGAGTGGGGTGCAACAAGTATGTCACAATTTGAAATGTCTCTGGCTGACTGTGATGGCCCTGACACATTTGTCATACCTCTCAACCTCAGAACAAGAAATCTGGACAAAGCCATACATAGAAGTGTGACAAAGGCCCTTAAAATAAGGACAAGTTTTAAATATTGTTCTTATAAACTTAGAAAGATAATAGAATAGTAGATATTGCATTAGTATGAATTTTTCTGAAGAGTTTGAAATCTGAAACTGAAATGTCTGTCATTATTTTCTAACTTTAGTCTTTAATGATTTGCCACTAATTTGCCAAAAAATAAATTTGTTTGAAAAACTGACCAAAAATGTGATGCAAAAATATAAAATAGCCGCACAATACAGCTGGGAACCTGTCAAAGAAGAGACACTTTGTTTAATATTAGCATGCTAACTTGAGCAGCTGACAGAATAAAATAATCTACATGCATTTCTGAAATAAAAGTAATCTATAACACTGACTATTACAGTTATTTATTAATTGTAAACCCTCCATGTTTTCTTCCAAAATTGCCATTTTGCAGACGGATTATTAGGGGAAGAGCAACATTTTGAGCCAAAATTGGGGACAGTTGAGAGGTTTTGATATGCCTAATTCTATAAAGCAATTTATTTGCATATACTTCTCAGCCTGTTAATGCAAAAAATCTGGACAAGGCCAAATATATTGGGGGAACATATAAACATTACTAAAAATTGCTCTTGTATAAACTGAGACAGTTGATAGAATAACAGGTCTTGCTTTAGCATGCATTTTTCTGAAGGTTATGAAGTCTGAAACTCAGTGTCTGTCATTATTTAGTGACTTCATTCCTAAATCATTTGCCAGAAAACCACAGATTTAATGAGGAAAAAAACAAAAATAAGAAGCAAAAATCTATTAATTCTGCAAAAATCTGGACAGTTGAGAGGTATAGTTCAGTCGGGGCTGTCTTTGAGTTTGCTGCCCTTCCCCCTCACAAAATCATGGTCGAATGGAGCATCCCCCCTGGGCAGCCAAGTGCTCCAGATTATGCGGAACACACTCCATTCAGCTCCTAACTAGCACATTGTTCCACTGTTTCGCATTGAACAGCTTTGGCTCCGCTACATGAGTTTTGATTGGTTAGTATACCGCAATTATTGGCAATTGGCATGAATATATGCTAACCAATCAAATAATCGCTCCGCTGTTCCATGTTGAACAGCACTGGCTGTGCTGCAAGGTGTTTGATTGACTCGTATACCGCAATTACAGCCAATCGCAATTGCGGTATATGAGCCAATCAACTAAGTGGTCATAAGGGCGGGATTCCACCACATACAGTGAGTTTCCAACATATGTGGGTTAATTCACTACGCCTTCAACAACAGCATCACATAGGTTGGTTATTTTTAACAGAATGGTTGGCTTAGTTTCCTGAGATCCCAAGCTTCATTCAGCACTCTTCAAAAGGCTCCTTAAAATGTAAAACCAGACAAGGTATTGCAGTTTTCTGATTTTGTGTGTGTGTGTGTGTGTGTGTGTGTGTGTGTGTGTGTGTGTGTGTGTGTGTGTGTGTGTGTGTGTGTGTCTAAAGGTATGTTCTTTCCTTATATAAATGATGGAAACTAATAGAATCAGTGATATAACTCAGATTTGTTTCATACATCAGGTCTTCCAACGTTTTAGTTGTCTAGCTGCTTGAAGTACGGTTTACACCCTCGATCTTTTTACAGAGCAAGGGTGCAGCCAGGCATACACTTTGTATGATACAGAGTACTTTTATTTGCATCATTCAGAAACATTGTAACTTTTTCAGGCCATATTATTTTTATAACTGTCCAAATTAATGCCTCCAACAAGTACATAGCTTGCTTACAGACAGGATTGCAAATATAAAATCAACATCTTTAATAGTTTTTAGTGGGAACCACTGCACACCCCTCAAGCAAGGAATTCTGCCCCCTGCAGCCTTATTCTTAATTCAATTAACTCCATAATCATTGTATCTCAATGTTATGGAGACAACGCATACTTTCAACAAATCTCTAGTGGACAGTGAAAACTGATAAAAAATGGCAGCAAATGACACTTTAAACAGATATATTTCAGGAAGTTTCCATTCTACTTAATACTACTTGTTTTTTTCCAGCTCAAAGGAAAAAAAAACTTTTTTTCAAAGCAAAACCTTTTAGCTCCATAGACGTTTAAACGCTAAGGTATTAGAAACATGTCTCATTTTTTTATTCTAGAAAATATGTCTTTCTTGACCCGTGGTGTTTTAAAATCCATGGTGGATTTTCCTTGTTGTTAGAAAACAATGTATAAGCAAGTCAATTTAAAACCTCTAACAGACAAGAGTGAAAGAAAGTCAAGGAATAAATGGGTTGTTGGAAAGAAAAAGAGTAGGTAAGGAATTTAGGAAGCATGTTACTCTGAACAGTGGGATGCCAAAAAACAAGGCAGGCAGTAAATCTGTAACACTGGGACACTGAGAGACAGGCACACAGAGACATAACACACACAGCCACACACACACACACACACACACACACACACACACACACACACACACACACACAGAAACATGCCTCTCAACTTCAAATCCATCATATTTTTTGAGGAACACCATAAGTCTATGAGGAGCTCTGCCATAGCTCAACCTCTTAGACCAAGAAATCTGAACGAAGCTATAAATAAAGGTGGGACAAAGGCCCATTAAATACTGCTCTTACAAATGTATAAAGTTGATAGAATAATAGATTTTGCATTAGCATATATTTTATAAAGGGTAAAATCTTATGGTCCATTTATCCATGTAGTAAGAATACATTAACCTCCTTTACTTTGACAGTCTCAGTACTATTATATTCCTAAAAGTAAGATTAGAAAATATCTAGGAGCCAGTTGGCTGAAAGATGCTCTAGTCACTAAAAAAATGTAATTACTTAAAGCCAGGCCAAAAGTGAGTCAGCGATTAGGTTTTAAATCTATTAACCAAAAATAAGAAATGAGTCCAGGCTATTTTATATCAGTTCATTTTTATAGCTACCATACATTTCCAGCACTTTACTGTTTTTGACTGAATGAATACTTTGCTTATAATGATTTGGCTTTCATCTTTATTGAGTTTAAACAAGCTTACTAGGCTAGGAATCCACTTGTGTTTATATTTCTAACCTATGAATACTAGGTGTGCATGTAGGTGCCTAACTTTTGGGGCTGATATCTGTTTGACAGAACAAATTGAATCATGTTACTGTGTTCTTTTTTTTTCACTTTCATCCCAGTGTTACATCATAGGGTACACAGACGGTGGCTGTCTTTTGAGGTAGGGATGAGGAGGTATGCTAGATTGCTAACTTTTCATAGTGCATGTACAAATTTCATCACTACACAGAGGTACTATGACTGATGTTGGTAAACAAACATCTTCCCCAGATATGCACTGAGACAGCAGTTATCTATGTCATCTACCACAGCTACTTCATAGTTACATGCAAAATGTTCAGCCTTGTTTAAAAATTTAATCTTTCTTCCAAAATGTGCCCAGATTTATGGTTCATATATACTTCAACTTACTGATTTTTCTTGAAAGACCACTTCAGCTTGGCATCGTGGAAATGGTACATTTTCACTCATTGTGAAAATAGGGTGTTCCACATTTTGCCTGTTTGTCACACATTGTCAGGGCATGTGTTCCACATTGACCTCTTAAGAGGTTGAGACCTATGCCTCCCCCCTGCAGCCATTCCAATGAACCATTACTTGGCTATTTCACCCCATTTACCATAAACACTAATGTGCATACTTCTTTACTTCTGTGATGATTTGGACTTCATTTGAAACTTTTATTTTGCATTTTACAGCGCAAACACTAATAGATATCTGCTAAACAAAGCAATGTAGTCTCACAATGAAAACAGACTTAGCATTAAAACTTCTCTGCCCTTGAAATTGACATTCATTGAAACAGCATTGAAATCTACATTCAAAGAAAATACATTTTGCCAGTGGCAGATAAAGATTAACTTTGGGATTGGGCTGTTTTCAAATCACAGGCCCTTTGCATACGAAACATACACATGCTCTTTCATACACCTTCCTGGTTGTATTAAATTATATTCCTTGTACAATACAGTACAGTTTTAGAGAGCGTTTTAAATTTCTTGTCTTGAACATTTTTCCAGTAAACAATAAAACGAAATGCATGCACCAATAATGGCAAAACTGCCTAATTCAGAACATTTCCATCATAAAAGTCTACTCAGACTTCCGCAGTCCACCAGTATCAGTACATATGCACAATCTCTGAAGAAGTAAAAGTCATCTAAATAATTCCACATTAATGAGAGATGTAACTAATGAAGAGGTTGCTGCTAGCAAACAACTTTATATTTCATTGTTTCATATACAAATAAAATGCCTGTTGCCCTTGAGGAATAAATTGCCTATTTTACACTAAAAATATGATAACCTAGTAATATTGCAATAGGGAATGGATGGCAAACTAATAACAGGTTCATAGTTACTAGGTATCTTCACCAAAAGGGAGTGTGGCATCAACTCCCTTTGCAACACAGTACAGTATCAGCAACACATCTATCGACTGTGGGAGTAGAACCCACAGTCTTCTGCATCAAACACAAGTACACTACCTGTTGTGCTATTAACAATGCAAGCTGAATCAGCATAAGCAGCACTAAACGTTTGCTTCCCTGAGGCTCTCAGCTCCTTGTAAAATCTACTCACTCAGCTGTATTCTGGACTTTTGCAGCACAAGAAATCTGGAAAAAGCCAAAATTTATGGGGGGAGGGGCAAAAGCCCAAAAACCAAGGGCACATTTTAAACATTGCTTGTATAATGTTGGAAAGTTGGTAGAATAAAATGCTGCATTACCACCATATATTTCATTGTCAAGGCTTGAACCCAGGACCCTGTGCAAAACAGTCAGAACAATATACCACTATGCCAGATCAGCTGCTCTATGAATGAGAGGAAGACTGAAACTTAAATGGCTACCATTTAGTGAATGCAGTTCTCACCATAGCTCTCAACTTCTTAGCTCTCAAATTCTTAGCACAAAACACCTGAGCAAAGCCAATAATGGGGGAATACAGCCCCCAAACATATTCAGTGAATTCAGTTCTCACCATAGCTCTCAACTTCTTAGCAGAAAACACCTGGACAAAGCCAGTAATGGGAGAATAGAGCCCACAAACATATTCAGTGAATTCAATTCTTACCATAACTCTCAACTTTAGCACAAAAAAACTGGACGAAGCCAATAATGGGGGAAATACAGTCCCAAATATAGGGACAAATTTCAAATATCCATCTTATAAACTAAGAAAATTGCTAGAATAAAAGCTTTTGTGTTACCATGTACCTTCTGAAGAATATGAAGTCTGAAATTCAAATGCTTATCATTTTTATTTAACATTTGTTAACCAGGGAAGTTTGACTTGGAACAAAGCCAATTTTCAGCAGAGGCCCAGGGAGAAACACTCCAGAAAGACACGTCTTTGTAAAATGTGAGGACACCAAAGCAAACCCACACAGAAGGCACCCCAACCAAGAATCAAACCAGAGAATGTGTAGCTGTCAGCCAACAATACTATCACTGCACCAATGCACTTCTGACTTTGTAAGGATACAGAAACCACAGATTTTATGAGAAACAGAACAAGTATGAGGGAAAAAAATCTGCAAATTTTTTACAAATGGTGGTGGGTAGGGAATTCAGACTCTTGCCACCTGGGTCCAAGGTACAGGGTTCAAGCCTGTTCTCTACTCACAACCATATAGCACTTGGGGCATCACACACATAGACACACCTATCTTACATTTCAGTTCAGTTGTGCTGAGAGAGAAGGCTCCAGTAACAGTCCCACCTGAAGACAAGAGGGCAGACTCCAGTAACAGTCCCCACAAGTCCATCTATAGTCTCATGCAGGCTCCAGTAATGGATTCCCCATGAGAGCAGACTCCAATGTCCCCCCTGGGGAGGGATTTCCCCATGAGAGCAGGCTCCAACCTACAAATGTTGCAGTCTGAATGTCTTCTGTTCTGTGTGGTTGTCACTGCACAGACTTCTGGGTTGCAGGGCAGAGATGGCCTTTCCTCTTATCTGGACTGCTGACAAAGCAGTCTGGAGTTCCCAATCTGTGAATCATGCATGTATGAGTTGTCTGGAGTTCCCAATCTGTGAATCATGCATGCACAAGTTCTGTGACTTGAGAACATTATGTATTTATTTATTTATTTATTTATTTTTTCCAGTTTTCTATTTTGTTTTGTTTTCTTTTCTTTCCACAACTGGGGGGGCTGCACTCCTGCAGTCTTATAGCACGAGCCGCCCCTGCTTAAGGTCTAAAGTGCTTTGATACATTTTATACATGTTTGCTAGCTGAGTATTATTACAGGAGTTTACACAACTGACTTATTGCCAGACAGTGTTTTGATTCATACTTATAACCCTCATCAGATAACTTATACTGCATAATTGTTTCTTACAGTCTGTGTTGCCAATACAGTAGTTTTCCCAATACTGTAGTTGTTTTTCCAATACTTTAGTTTTATAACATTTCCTTATTTTATTTTCTCATGCAGTTTTATCTCTGTATAATTCTTCATTAACAACTTTACTTAATTTAAAGTAATTTTGCTTAGGTACTCTTAAATCTATGATATTTATTAACATTAAAACTGCATCTTATACAATTGCTGCCATTAGCTGATCACCCTATGTGGCACAAACAAATTTGTCTCTTTAAGTGAATTATACAACTCTTCAGTCAAACTACCTTTGACTATATTAATGAAATCAGAAATGTAAGTATGAATATCTTCAATGGGGCATTATGCTCTGATGAAAAACTCAGTGAAAATGATTGTACTTTTTTCGTGTCTATATCATAGGTGTTAAACTTCAAAACCGCAAACGCTCTTACATCAAACCCAAAAAAAAATGAAACCACACAATGTTGAACGTCTGGAACAGCGATTTTTTTTTCCCAGGGAAAAAAATTGCTGGGCCATTCTTGAGACTTTGCTGTTTCCTCCACTGTGGTGCGATCTCGGATTTGGCATATTTAAGTAGGGTGTGTGTATGGGGCACTGTCCCTCACATCGAGAGGTGTGGGGGCAAAGCACCCCACTTTATTTTATCTGTGCATTTTTTTTTTTGAAGCAGCAATTTTTTTTCCCTGGCTGTTCCATACATTCAACATTGTGTGGTTTTGTTTTTCTGGGTTCGATGTAAGAGCATTCGCTCTTTTAAATTTTTGCGCTTATGATATAGACCCCTTTTTTCTGGCTAAGAGTAAGAGAACTTTGTTTCAACACAGCAGTTCTATTCTTTGCTACCTCACAGAACTCAAGTATACTATAAACTTGTGTTATGTTTTCCCCTGTGGCATCCAGAAGTGTAGTAAAATATACCTTATTCCATATTTATTTCCCTCACAGTCAAGAACAAACTCAACTTATGGAGCTACAGTTTTTAGCTGCCCAACATCTTGCCATGCGAAATTTACTGGTTGTTTTAGTTGCACCATGCCTCTTTCTGTTACTTTTGACCATGTAACTTCTTGTATTCATGACAAACAATATAAAGAATCAAGCACAAGTTGATGTGCTGGTTGCTTATTGACATTACCTTTGTACTGTGATGCACATCCAGAAGAGTATCACATGACTGCTTCCATCTAGTATTCTATGAGGAAACATTCTAAGTTACTTAAAAATACAGCATAATATACTGGAGCTTAAGTAAGAAGCTGAGAAATATAGCTTTAGAGTACTCAGAGTATTTAAGGCAAATAATGCTCTGAAACACACAGATGGTTCCAAGCGCAAAAATGTTTACAAATTGTTGCATTCTAAATTCTAAACATAAATTATACAGCATGGCTTTAAAACAGCCAGAATGTACATTAATTTGCACTTTTTAAGTGAAAGTAGACAAGTCTGCAACCTAAATCTTAAATCAAACTCTGAAAATTTTCCAGTTTGATTCAAAACTTATCTTTTCTCCAGAGATCTTTATTGAACTATTAGTAATTCTAGACCCTCTTCAGACTTTAAACATTGAGATCTTCCACTTTATTTCATACAGTTTGAATGACTGATGAAATCATCCTCCACAATAAACATACTCAGTTTCAAACATTCAGACCCACACAAACATGTTTTCAGAGAGAATGAGAGCACGTCACAAAGCTCTTTTCAGATATACAGAGATGGTTCAAATATCCACTCCCTCATTCAAAGACAACAAACTGCACTGATGCAGAAAAGCATTCCATTGGTTTACTCAACATTTTCATCTCTCACCTTAAAACATAGATTGACTTTTTTAAACTCGCTATTTGGAGGAATATATGATGCACACAGACCCTCTACAGTACATGTATGATTCACCATGCCATAACACACACACACACACACACACACACACACACACACACACACACACACACACACACACACACACACACACACACACACAAACAATGATTTCCTGACTATGGATAAAAGAGTAAATTGCTGGTTACTGGAAGGGCAGTCATTTCATTTAACAAGAAAGGCATTATTGCTCTTGGTGAGAAAATGTATTTTTTTTATAATTTGGCTTGAAGAACTTAAAAATGAAAATAATAGAGGATTGTTATATATCACCAGAGCTAAAGAACATGGTTTCATATGACATTTACTATTGCTTGTTCTCTGGAGGAGATATTTCAGTGACTTGGGATGACATAGTTAATAAATTAGTATTTACTTCATGTGATAAAGATGATATTCACAAGGCAGGGGCAGTAGCAGGCAGTTTGAAATGTACTTCTATATTTTTATTTTTTGAAATAATGAAGTCTCAAAAGTTAATTCACACTCTACAGTGTCAATATGCAGACCTCTAATAGTGGCAATGGAATCATCACACATTAAGAACAATCCAATCAATCCAATCTGATACGCATAGACAAGAATCATTTGGAGGGACATGTAGGTCCTTTTATGTTCCAGTACACTTACCAGAAGCATTATTTTATTTATTTATTTTACATTTGTTTACCTGGGTTGTCCAACTGGGTCAGTGGCCCTTTTTCAGCTGAGGCCCAGGGAGAAAAGCTACATTACAAAAACACATTACAAACAATACAAGAAACTTGACAAGAATCAAGAATACATAACTTTGGTAAAAATAGGTAGTAAATACGTTATACGTAAACAAAAAATGAGAGAGTAATATAAAGTGGAAAAAAAAGAAAGCTAACAAATAAACTAGCATGAAATAGCTTGTGCCATCACAGAGAAATGACTGGTCAGTAGATCAATATCATGGTTTTGGTAAATATTTATGAGATACACGTATGGTATATGAACAAGAATATAGCTGATTGTTGCTATGCTAATGTTACTTGTTTTAAGTGATAGATAAAGTAATATTGAGGTGAAGTATATGAAGGTGGGAATATGATGAAACTGTGGGAAGCTTGAGATAGGTAGATAAAAAAGGAGCAGTAGTGAGCTTGAGATAGGTAGATAGAAATTGGAATTCCGTGAAAGAAGGGATAGTTTGGATGTTAGAATTTAGAAAGGAAATTGGAATTCCATGAGAGAAGGGATAGTTTGAATTTAGAATTTGGAAATGGAAGAGATATTTTTGTTGTAAAAACAAGGAAGAACAGAATGATCAGCCTGGATTAGTGCAGGAGTAAAGTAAGTTTTGCTTAGGTATTCCTTAAGCAGTAATTTGAATTTGGATGTGTTGCAAGAAATGAGGTTTGGTAACAAATTAATTTGTCCAGGGACATCTTCAAGTGGTGGTTAGGTAGAAATAGTAATGGTAATTAAGAGGGTAGGGGAAGAAAGCTACATGGGAGGGATGAAGAGCTTAAATGGGAATGTAAGATGATTGGGAGGAAATGAGGTAAGGGTAGGGAGGGGCATAATGGGTTTTATGCAAGTGTATTTGGGTAAGGAATCACATTTTGGTGTGAACTTGCTACTGCAAGCTTACGTCCGCGATGACCTGTAGGTATTGTGGTGGCCTTGATTAATGCTAACATATGTGGAGAAGGTAATGCTTTGGTGATTTTTTTTTTTTTTATGTGGTAGAGTACAGATGCAGTGTAGTTCAGGTTGTTTAAGGGCTGGGTTTGGTTTTGAGCTTCTTAAATTTGCATTTGGCAAGTAGTGCAGACCGTTTTCTTATGGCTGCATGGTCAGCTGGTTAGCTGTCATTTAAAGGATGCTGCAGCTTACTGGAGGTGTTTTTTTTTCTCCCCGCTGGTCATTGGTGGTGTTGGATGGTCATTGGTAGTGATGTTGGCTAGTATGGCCTGGTGTGGCTAGAGTCCGTTCACTAGAGCCATTGGAAGTGGTTGCATGGTTTTGCAGGTTTTTGTTTGGGAGGGTGCTTACTGTGATAGGGCAAGCATGATGTTGCCCTGGGTTCAGATCTGGTTGTTACACTGTACGATCATCTCTGACTGAAGAGAGAATAAGAAAAAAAAACGCTTTTTGTTTCCATTTATACTTTACAAATGACTTATGCTTATCTAATGATTGACAAGATTTTGACATACAATTTAAGCATTAGTTGTTAAATTTGTATCAGTGTACAGAGTATTGTTTTATGTCATGTGCTGGCAAGCAGTGTAAAAAAAGAAAAAAAAAGGGAAGTGATATCTTGATCAGATACTGTTTGGTAGAAGCATGGATTGTCTGTGTTGGCAGGTGATTTGCTTATGTGGTTGTGATGGTGTTTTTGTTTTGCCTGAGCATGGATGTTTTATTGCTTTCATTGGTGGTTTGCTTAATTGTGCATTGCCTTGGGTTTTCTTTTCTGTGACTGCTTTGGCTTGGAATGGTCAATTGCTTTGCTCGTAGACTGGCTGTATTATGCACAGCGAATGGATTTCTTGGTTTTGGTGAGTTTAGGGTGTGTTACAGCATGTGAAACATGTTTGCCATGATGTGTATGGGACTGCTTGGTTGAGTGGCCCTGTGGTGTGCAGTCAAAGGTGTGGGAATTCTGCCTCCTGTGGCGATGATTTGATGTGTGTCTACTGGGATAGCATTCCACAGGTTGCATTTCTCTGTGAAGTAGTCTTGATCTCTTCATGGACTGAGAAGTACGCTTGTGGCTATGTTTGCTGCACATACACATTGGTGGCTGGGGATGTTTAAGCTGTGATTTCATCATGGGTGAGTGGCGGAATACCTCTCAACCATACCTCTTGACTGTACAGATTTTTGCAGAGTGTCCAGATTTTTGCCTAGTATTTTTGGCCTGTTTTTTGAGAAGTTGTGGCTTTCTGGCAAATTATTGTCAAGTCATTAAAGACTGAAAATAGAAACTATTGACAGACATTTGAGTTTCAGACTTCATACCCTTCAAACATTTTATGTTAAAGTAAAACATGTTATTCTATCAGCTTTCTAAGTTTGTAAGAGTAGTGTTTGGAAGTTGTACCTGTTTTGGGGCCTTTATCCCCCATTGTTTATGACTTTGGATTTCTTGCTTTGGAAAGGAGAGATATGTACTCAACATACTTCTCAGCTGTACAGATGGAGCAGGCTCACCATACCTTTGTACAGATTTTCACAGAATTTTGTCTTATGCTGTTATGGGGGGGGGTTAAGTTAGGTAAAGCCTTCCCTTTCACACTGACACAGTCACAGCCTCCATATATGGTTGTATTTGTAGTTGCTATTTGGTTGTTGAGAGAACTGAAAGGGGATGATAGACTGATAGGTTCACTAAATGGGTGTTTAGGGTATGTGACTAGTTATTTTGAGCAAAGACTTGGGTGCTAGCATTAGAAGGTTAGAGAATATTTTTTCAGAATAGCAAAAAGTAATGTCTGACTACAACAGTCGAGCAGATGAGTGCTGCGAGTATCGCTTTATTCTCAAGTTCTGACTTTCAACCACAAGCCACAGACTGACCTGTTAGCCATTTTTTATACCTTTCAACCATCTAGCTTTCGCGGATTGTCTAGATTTTGAGGAATGTCAGTGAGGAATGCATTCACTAAATGACAGGCTTTTGAGTTTCAAACTGTATATCCTTTACAAAAGGCATGATATTCAAGTCCGTTTATGCTAGTAACTTTCTAAGTTTATAAGAGCGTTATGTAAATTTGTCCCAGTTTGGTTTGGCATTAATTTGTTCCCCAAGTAATTCACATTTAAAGTGTGCTTGATGCAGATAATTCTCACTATGTCATCTTTCCAGCTAGTTGAAGTGGTGCATAAATGGGTGCAGAAAATGGGGTCTGTGTGTATTTGCAGCTGGGGAGAAAGAGTGATTAAGTAAGATGGTGGCTTGTCAGTGGCAGTGATTGCCACTACTATGCTTGTATTACCTGTCTCAACCCGGTTGTAAGTTTTTAATGCTACAGAGGTTATGTGGGTTGAGAAGTGGTACAGAGGATAAGTTGCTAAGGCTGCACTTTTACCTACTAACAGATAGCCATGTAGATTGTTTAAACTGTTAACTTGTGTAAGATTGATTGTAAGGGGATAATATTGTAGTGCTTGCATACAGAAATGCTCCTGAAACTGTTTTTGATACCCTGCAAAGAATCTGTGCTTATGTTATCTGTTTGGTGTAGTATGTTAAGCTTATGAAAGCAAAAGTGTCCCTATCTTTGGGACTTTGTGCCCCCATGATTTGCAGCTTGGCCACATTTCCTGCACTAAAAGGTTAAAAGATATGAGGTGTGGTCTATGTTAGAAGCCTCTCTGGAGTATAGCAGTGAGGCTTACCTGTCAATTGTGCTGAATGTCCAGATTTTCACCTCATATTCTGACCATTTCATAACTGCTGGCATCTTGGAAGTGGTGGCAGGTCATTAAAGAGGAAGGTAGAATATAACAGGCATTTGACATGCAGGCTCCACATCCCTGCTGAAAGTTATGGTATCAGGGAGCTGAGTTTGCAACAGCAATATGTTCAAATTGTCATCTTTGTGGGTTATCGTCCCGCTTGTAGTTATGACCTTGTTCATATTTCTTACGGCTGGAGCTGGGTGCTGCTTTAGTTTTAGTTTGTGAGCTTTAGTTCACAGGGTACAGGATTTGGCCATTTTAACCTGTGGTGGTGGTGGTGGTGTGTGTGTGTGTGTGTGTGTGTGTGTGTGTGTGTGTGTGTGTGTGTGTGTGTGTGTGTGTGTGTGTGTGTGTGTGTGTGTGTGTGTGTGTGTGTGTGTGTGTGTGTGTGTGTGTGTGTGTGTGTGTGTGTGTGTGTGTTTCCTCTCTCTTTCAGAGGATTTATAGTTGCATTTTCTTTTGCAGACTGATGCTGTGAGGGATACTGCTACAGTGGATGTTCCAGCTGCTGGAGTGGTGCACAATGAAATCACAGATGGTGGTCTTGACAGGTGATGTATGCTGCTGCGATGGGTGTTTCAGCTGCTGAAGAGCTATGCAGTGAGGTCACAGATGGTGAAAGTGCAGAGTTTGTATTACCTGCTGGTCTGAAGGAAATGGTCTTGTTAGGTGATGGGTGTTACTGCAAGGAGTGTTTTGGCTGCTGGGGTGGTACGCAGTGAGATCACAGGTAGTGATACCTTTTTATGCGCTCATGAGAGTTTGTGTGGTATGGGAGACAGGTAAGGATGAGATACATAAGAGGCACAGTGAAGCAGGTATTTAGGTTTGATTATAGAGAGCTTGGAGTAGTCTATAGGTGGGGTGGAGTCATAACAACTGAGGTTGAGTTGGACTTTGGGATTTTGCTGAGTGATTGATTAGCTAAGCAAGCCCTGGGGTAGGGAGGGGGTCTTTTGACCCTTTCACCTACCACTTTAGTTAGAGGGCAGTTTTGGAATGGGGGAGTATGTGGATAATTTGAATTAATTGATATGATGGGGTTCAACTTCTGATGAAATCAGAAACTGAAAACAGTAAAGTAAGGCTTGGGAGGCTTTAGTGGCTTTGTGGCTAAAGGCAGCGGACAACTGGGTGTTAAGTTTCATTATGTGTTAGGTTTCATTTATTGCATGGTGGTTTGGTTACAGAAGGATACTGCCTTAGCATTGCCAATCTTGGTAAGTTAAAGGGGCAGGACTGGGGTATGTTTGCGGGTGACATGTAGGGTTTCACACACTTGTTTGAAGTATGCGGGTATATATTCAGCTGTGCAGGTGACAGATGGGAATTGGGTAGACTATCTTTGTTGTTATATGGATTTCAGGGTAGCTGGGGTAAAGGGAATTTTTGGGGATATGGAAAGGGGGTGCCTTTTCATGGGTCAAAGGGAAAAACTGGAAGTTGCATTTTCCCATTAATGCATGGGTATTGCATCATCTGTTCTTGCTATTTCCTGATTCAGAAGTCATGCATGAATTAATAGATGGGGTTTTCTTAAGGATTTTATATTAAATCAAGGGTGGGAGGGTCAATTTCTAGGAATCTTCATCTCTTATACAGGAATGAAGAGACTGTGAATGTTTGGTGGAGTAGGAATGGTGGGCAGGTAGGTTATTAGGTTTGTTTGATACTCTTTCCTTTGGGCTGCTAGGAAGTGGTACATTATATGGATGACTTTTAAGAGTAGGTAGGGTTTGATGGAGCATTGTAGGTATGCAGGTGTTTAGGGGAATATGTGCGGTATAGAGTGTTTCATTGGCTAGGCAGAAGTTAGAAGGCTTAAGCAAGGCATTGTTTTGGGATTCCTAGAAGAGGCGGGCCATGGTTTGTTTCTTTACCAGATGCGAAGGTAACACATTGAAAGAAAAGCTTCAAGGGTGAAATCCAAAGAAAATGAGCAGATTAAGGATGTTGTTGAGTTTTTTGGGCTTCTGTAGTTTGCATGCCAGGCAGTTTACTCAGGTCATTAGGTGAGGGATGATAAGCTGGTGCATATTTTAACATTATGGTGTCTTTTTGGAGCAGTTTAATGGTATGGCCTTATGGCTGATGGATTGGGTTGTTCCTGGGTATTTGCATTTGTCTACAAATATGGTAAGAGGTATTGGGTGTGGGGCATAACTTGGAGGGGTTGGTTTGCAGCTTGTTGGCAGGCAGGAAGGAAGGACGATTGGAGAAGGGATGCTGAATATTTGGAGTTAGTTGCACTCTAGCTATTGTAGGTTTAGCAGGAGAAGTTGTTTTGGAAAAGGGTTAATTTTTATTTGATTAATATGGCAGTGGTATGGGTTGTTGCTGTTTCTAGAAGAGATGTTTCAGGTTGGGTTAGAAGGATTACATGCTCAGTGTATGACTATGGTACAGCTTTTATAAGGAAAGTGTATGGTAGGGTATTGCTAGCTTTGTTAAATTTGTGTTGCAGCTGTCTGGGGGAAGGAGTTTGGTGCGAAGGATTGTTGAATTATTTGGTTCAGGTTTGGGGAACAAGGTAAAGCATTTCAGTTGGTCAAGGAGGATTAAGCCATGATTAATGTAATTGCACAGGTGAATTTACTAAATCTTGGATGATGGTTCATATCTTGAAGGGTTGGGGTGGGTTTGATAGCGTGAAGATTGACAGACATTGCCTATTGACAATATAGGTTTTGTTGTGAGGGTTGGTGTGACATTTGCTTTGTGGATGCATAGAAGTCATTAAGAGGGTGGTTTGTTGGTCAGCAAATGCTATGTTGGTCATCAAATGCTTTCTTGCCTTATAAGGGATAGTTGGTATGATGGCAGGATCACTATTAAATTAATCTTTTAGAAAAGAAAATCTTACTTTGATAATTATTATAACCTTTGGACAGTAACAAGGGGATGTATGTATGCATGATGGCATACAATTGACCTCACTTTTTTGGGTGACATTGGGCTTTTTATAGTTCTGGTGGTACATTTGGCAGGTAATGACTTGGGAATAATTACAAACCTTCTGTTGGTAGTTAGGATAATTGAGATTTTGTTAATTTACAGATGTTATACAAGGGTATGGGTATTACTTTGGCATTGGAAAGGGATCATCAGTTTTATTTCAGCTGCTTAGGCAATTGGCTGCTTTGATTATTGATATGATAGGGCTTTGGGAGGTTGACAGTGATCCAGTTTGGTTCTGAGTGGATGGAGTACACTGAATGATGTTTGGCTTCATCCCATTTTGATGTATGGTTAGGTTTGTTTTGGATGGTTTTGTTGGAAGTTGGTATGAAGGAGGGGGAGCAGCCAGGTCAGGCTGGTGGGTGGAGAAGAGGGACAGGCTTGTCCCTCTTCTGTTCCCCCTATGGTGTTGGATGTTAATTTCCATGAGTTGGGATAGGAAACTGACCGTTTGGACGCTGCTTGATAAGTAAAGTAAAGTAAGCGAGCGGAGGTAAGGACGCTGCTTATTTGGTCAGGGTGAGTGGGGGTCATGCTGCCCTAGTTTTAGCAGTTATATACATGTTTATGCTGTGATTAATACATAATATTGGTCAATAAGTTATGTTTAGGGAAGTTTAATAAAGGTCGTCAAACATCATTTGGTGTGATGTGTTTATTGAAGGGGACCTGGAAGAATGAGGTTTGGTAGCAATCAAATTTGTCCAGGGACATCTTCAGGTGGTGGTTAGGTAGAAATAGTGATGGGAATTAAGAGGGTAGGGGAAGAAAGCTAGTTGGGGGGATGAAAGGGTTAAATGGGAATGTTGAATGATTTGTAGAAAATGAGGTAAGGGTAGGGAGGGGCTTAATGTTTTTTTCTGCAAGTGTATTTGGGTAAGGAATCACAGTTTGGTGTGAACTTGCTACCCGCCCTCCATCCCTGTTTTGTGGAACAGTAGGGATTGTGTGGTTATTTTATAAGTCCTGGGTAGGCGGAGAAGAGGGGCAGGCTTGTCCCTCTTCTGTTCCCCTCTGGTGTTGGATATTCATTTCAATGAGATGGGAAAGGAAATGAGCAGTTAAATGCTGCTTGATAAGTAAAGTAAGTGAGCGGAGATAGGGACGCTGCTTATGTGCTCAGGGTGAGCGAGGTCATGCTGCCTAGTTAACAGTTATATGGATGCTTATGCTGTGATTAATAACAGTTATATGGATGTCTGTGCTGTGATTAATAAATAATATTGGTGAATCAGTTATGTTTATGGAAGTTTAATAAAGGTTGTCAAATGTCATTTGGTGTTATGTGTTTATTGAAGGGGACCAGGACAATTTAGTATTGTCTGAGGCATGGAATTCCAGGACTTAGATATTTGGTGGGAGAATAGAGATTTACCATAGCAAATATTAGATTTAGTTACTTTGAGTAGCAGCATGTTGAAGGATCTTAGTGGCCTGCCATTTGAATAGGGCTGCACTAAGCTCTTGAGTGCTGGGCAGTTGTCTGAATGGTGGAAGATGGAATGAATGAAAGTTAATTGGTTAAGGAATAAAAGATTGGATAGTTCAATGCAATTTAGTTTATGAAATGCTGCTCAGTGATGTGATCTGTAAGGGAGGTTAGTAGCGAATCTTGTGAGTTTATTAAAACAGGACTTCAGTTTGTTAAAATCTGATTGGTGAATATTGGTGAGGCATACAGAAGGGTAGAGAATAGATGAGTCCTAGCTATGGAATGTCTAGTGGCCTTGGTTAGGTATGGCTTGACTCTGTATAGTGAGCCTAGCTTAATGTGGACTTTTATGATAGTTAAAATGATGTGTTTGTCAAATTTTAGGATGCTGGCAATTGTGACTCCAAGGAGTTTAGTGTGCTGGACAGGTTCAAGTTTAGTTTTATTGGCTGAGTAGATGGTGATGGAGAGAGAGTTATCAGGAACTTTGCTATTAGTGAAGAGCATACGCTTTGTTTTGTTTGGGCTGAGTATGAGTTGAGAGTCTGAGAGGTAGTTTTCAATGTCTTGGAAGGATTGTTGGGTTGTTTGTTGGAGTTCTAGTAGGGTGGGAACTGAATATATGAATGAGGAATCATCTTCTTATTGAACGATGGTTGCATGCTGGGTGTCTGTGCTTAGCCTGTTGATGAATATGGTGAAGAGCAATGGACTGACAATTGAGCCTTGGGGTACTCCTACTGAGATTGGTAATAGGGTGGAGAGTTCATTTTTCCACTTAACTGCCTGTTGGTGGTCACTTAAATAGCTAAGAAACCAGAAGAGAGCTGGCTGGGTTAGTTTTAAGGAAGCTAGCTCATTTAGTAGCTTTTGGTGGGATACTGTATCAAAGGCCTTAGACATATCAAGAAAGATCGACAAAATGAGCTGGTTGTAATTTCTTAGCTGGTTGTCTGAGTTTGTAAAACTAACAAGGGCAGTGGTTGTACTGTGTTTAGGTCTGAAGCTATAGTGAGATGCAGATAGGAAATTATTGCTTAGTAGATAGTTGAGCAGTTGCCTGTGTATGCATTTTTCAAGAATCTTAGCTATTGGAGGGCTATTGGTCTGTAGCTTGAAAACTCAGTGTTGGAGCCAGCCTTTTGAAGAGGGATGATATAAGAGACTTTCTAGAGTTTTGCGGATGTAATGCTCAGCAATGGAATGGTTTATTAGGAGAGATATAGGGTAGGAAATGGCATCTGCTGTTAGCTTTAGAAATCCATTGGGACATTGGTCAGCTGCAAGGGAGGAGGGCTTAAGTTTATAAAGATAATTTTCATGCTACTAGTTTAAATTGGTTTGATTGAAAAGGAATTGAGAGTTCTGTCTAATTTATTAGGAATAGACAGAGGGCCTTGCTATTGCTTTTTATGAGGGAGAGAATAGAGTTGATAAAGTGTGAATTAAATTGTGAGGCAATGCTATCTGTAGAATTTGTTGTGGTTGGAGCTGGAGTTGTGATCTCACCAGGCTTTAGTAGTTCTTTGATGGCTCCCCAACAATTCGGGGGATTGTTTTGTTGTTTTTGTTAAATTGTTGTATAGTATAGCTTTTTGTCATGCCTTATTTGTTTTTTGGCAAGGTTGCATAATTTACAGGAAGTCAGAAGGGAATCTTGATTTTTGGTCTTATGGTATAAGGACTAGGTTCTGCCCCTCTGAGTAGCTGATTTTTGTCATTGGTAAGCCACGGTACATGTCTGGAGTTAGAAAAGGTATTTATAAGGGGAGTTAGGTTGTTTAGGATATTGAGGAATTTCTCATTGAAATATTGAACACCCAAGTCATGGTGTAGACATTTTAAAGCGGACCAGTCACACTTTTGCAGGAGGGATTTGAAGACTTCAGGGGCAAAATGTCTTTTGTTGCGGACAACTTTGTAAATGATATTTTTAGTAGGGCAAGTAAGAAGGTAAATGGGTAGTTATCACTTAGACTGTCATGGAGACAGCCAGATTGATGACAAAGAGAGGGTTTATTTGGAAGTGTCCAGTCTTGGACTGATTCTTTTTTTGCTATGTTTGCCAAATCTGTAGGAGGTTGTATAATTTGACAGAAACCTTGGAGGTTAATAAAATAAGAAGGATTTTCTGAGGAGCAGGTTTACCAGTCCATGTTGAAATCACCCATTATTATTGTTTCTTGACAAAAAGTTGAGACACACTGTGAGGCTGCCTGTCCAGCTAGCTGGAATTTTGTAAATAATTATATGTCATTTGTGAATATTAATATGATTTCTTTGCTTGTCTGACAAATGTAAGAGAACTATATGTTATACGTACATTAAACTACTGGTGCAGAAGTGTGTGCTGAACTGTATGTTATGTACTGAGCTCCAACTCAGGGAGGAATACTATGCAGCTGTAGAAAAGGAATATCTAGCCATAGTGTGGGCACTCCAGAAACTTCAGCCTTATCTGTTTGGAAGGAAAGTCACTGTAGTTACAGACAACAATCCCTTAACATGGCTACATCGAGCCAGCCAGCAAAATGCCAAGTTACTAAGGTGGCGCTAGGGTTGCAAGCATATGCTATGACAGTGCAGCACCACAGTGAGGTTAGCAATGCCAACACAGATGGGCTGTCAAGACAGGGAATGAGGTAAGGTATTCCCAAATAGGCTCAGCCCTCTCAAGTAACATTTCTCAACAGTCACTTGAAAAACTATCTTGAGTTTTCAAGGGTGGGAGAATTGTGAAGCTGCCAGTCCAGCTAGCAGGAATTTTGTAAATAATTCTATGTCATTTGTGAATATTAATATGATTCATATGCTTGTCTTACAAATGTAATGAAACTATATGTTATATGTATATTAAACTACTGATGCAGAAGTATGTGCTGAACTGTATGTTCTGTACTGAGCTTCAAGAATGTAACCAGAGTTCCCTGCTGGAAAAGAGCAGAAATTTGTATAAATTATATGCCTGTGCATTTTGTATTTTGTCTTTGGACCTGAAAACATCCATTCAGCACTTCTCATCTGTATTTGCCTATCTCTTAAAGATAGATAGGAATATAGTAGGATTAGTTTAGATGCTTTCTGTATTTATGTGAGACTGTCCTGCAATGCTGTTTTAAAACATTTCCTGTGATTCTGAACTCTTTTGTCACTGTATTGAGGTATTGAGTATGGTCTTGTTCTTTTATTATTTATTATTAAATATATTTAAACATTTCAGTTGTGGCTGGTTTGTTTAGTGATATTTAAGCTTTTAGAGTACTTGCATATGTATTTGGTGACACTGTATAGGCCTCTCCTAAATAGTCTTAAAAGTATTGGTCACACTTACCATTTGGTTAATAGTACATTACACAGTAGAACTGGACACCCTTTGGTAAGGGCCTTAATAGTAACTGATAAATAAGGGTGGTTGGTGGCAGTGATAACTACCTTATAATCTGGGCAGAAGGGGACATAGCTAGTAGACCTGTGCCAGCCTTCTCCAGGAGTGTCTGTGTGTTTGTATATAAATCAAATCTCAAAGTGTTTGTGTGTGTGTGTGTGTGTGTGTGTGTGTGTATGTGTGTGTGTGTGTGTGTGTGTGTGTGTGTGTGTGTGTGTGTGTGTGTGTGTGTGAGCTCCTTGGGCAGGGACACGAGGCACTGGTTGGACAGAGAGGGTGCTAGAGATTTTGTCTTGACAACTCAGCTGAGACCTTAACCCTATAGCTGTGCCAATGGGTAGCCTTATAGAGGATCTGGAGAGAGAGGGAGAAACCAGCCCCAGACTGACAGTGATCTCTGTGTGCTCTTAAGGGAAATTGCACTTTACTGTGTGTGTACTTGTCATCCTCCCAATGTGCATGTCCCTCACTGTTGCTAGTGGTGAGGATTGAGGCTTCTTGATTATTGGGCCAGTGCAGGGCATCACACACACCAATGGGTTTTCAATAATGTCTAGGTTGTTACCTCGGGGTATATAAATAGCTCTTATAATGATATGTTTGTTGGAGTTTAGTTGAAGGTGGGTGATTATAATTTCAGAATTCAAGAGGTGTGGGGGTTGATTTGAAATCTTTCTAGCTTGATATTATTTTTATATATTACAGCTATGCTGCTGCCTCTCTTATGGGTGCTGTCATGTCTTTGGATGGTATAACAATGGGATAGAATTTCACTATCCTGTATGTGGGGTTTTAGTCACGTTTCTGTTAGGATTGCTAATTTGGGAGAGCATTGGGTGATAGTTGCATGAAATTCATGAGTTTTATTTAAGATGCTTCTTAGGTTCATGTTTAATATTAAGAGATCAGAGCTACTTCATGGGAAATTGGTGATGTTTGGGGAGTAAGGGTTATTTGGAGTGAGAAAGGTTTGATGAACGGGTTGAGGTCCTGGATTAGGATGTATCACCACTTAGTTTGATCAGGGTAGAATTTAATAGAAATAGGTGTGTGAGTTTGGTAACTAGTTTAACATATTTGTGCAGTAAATGTGGGGTTAACTTTGAGTGTGTATATTTAAATGTGAAGGGTTCTGTATTGGAGCTGTTGTAAAGGTATGGAAATATGATGATGTTGTTTAAAGAAGTATGATGTGTGGTGTTGAGTGGGTTAGTGGGGGGGTATATAGTTATGACCTGTTGTGTTTGATAATAAGGAGAAAGGTAAGAGGTAATTAGCAGAATAAATAGTACAATGTGTTGGAGCAACATTGTGTTTGTATTTAATTTGGAGTTAAGTGTTATGTTGGTGAATGGTATAGGGAGCAGCTAATGAGGGTGTGGCTGCTACAAGGATGGGTTGTACTGAGGTTAAGAAAAGAAATATGTGTTATAGTATATGGCTAACTGGCAATTATGTATAAGACTGATATGATTGGATAAGTAGTTAAGGGGTGTGTTTTGTGGATAAGTTTAGAATTAAGGATAATGGGGGTACATGGGATTTTGAGATGGAGTAAGGGAGCTCAGTGAGTCGGAGTGGAGCAAGGGTGAAAGGAGAGGGTAGAGCCAGTCTGAGGAAGTATACATTCATAAAAGAGGAGTAGTAGGTTGCCCTAATATCTTTTCTGGAATATAGGAATAGAGAGTATTAAAGGCTACAGCACATTGGTGTAGTAAGAAAAATGAGGGTTTACTTGGGAAAAGAAAAGGATACAATGTGGAATAGATAGCTACTATTAGGGAGACTGTGATTATAAATGGATTTAGTGCAAAGCAGAATGGAGGGGGGAAATAGTTGGAAATGGGGCTAGAAATTAAAAAGAGATAATGAAGTAGAAAACAAGAAACATAAGTGTATGTAAAGAAGTAGTAAGGTGATTTGGGGAGGGCTTTGGAAAAAGAGTCACAAACGAAATGTGTACATAAGAAGTGTAATATTAGAGTAAGAGGGGGTGCGCTCTCAAGTCAGTTTATAACTGAGTACAATCACTCTATAGCCAGGACTAATCAATTAACAAAGAGATGCAAGTAAACAGGTTTACTGTCATTTCCTGAGACTAATTATCTAGCATATGTAGTACAGTCTACTGGTCAAGTGAAACAAACCAGTGGCCAATTTAATAAGGGGTCCTACTATTTCAGGCATGTATTTAACTGCAGGGGCGGCTCATGGCATCGGACTGCTGGACTGCAGCCCCCTCAGTTGTTTTTGGTATTGTTTACATGTTTTTAATTTAATGTAAAAAAAAAAATCTTTTTTTACTTTAAATTTCGAGTCCGCGACTCGAAAGTACGCGCATGCGCATTGCGCACCTTAACCGGGGTTGTAAACCGCTTTTTTTTTTTTTTTTTTTTATTTACATTGCAGCCCGGAGGAGCAATTAAGGCATCATTGTGATGCCCAGAAGTCTATGCGGCAGCGGTTCCAAACCGCATTGACTTGGAAGGGACTCGGACTGCGACGTCCGCAGGCACATCAGTCATGACGTGCCTGCTGGGATAAAGCCTAAATGCTTCTGATTGGTTGTCGCTCTCTTCCCGGGCTTTATGTGCTGGGAAGAGAGTGAGAATCAGTCATTTCAGTTTGGCTTAGGAATCGAGCTTCAGCTTTCTTAATTGTGATCATCATTGTATTTTTTTTTTTTCATTTCTATTTCGGAATTGTTTTTTTTTTTTTGGTGGATTTATTATCGTTTGGACAGCGGAAGAAGAGCAGAAGAAAGAAGAAGGAAGAAGAAGAAAGAAGAAGAAGAAGAAAGAAGAAGAAAGTACAGAGTGAAGGACGGGTGCAGAACTATGTAAGTATGTTACCATTCTTGGTGGTTATAAAGTATGCCAGTAACTGGTGAAAGAAAGAATCCTGTTTGCACAGATGGTTTAATACTGAGAAAATGACCCCTTCATTCATTTTAAACCTTGAAGT
Source organism: Protopterus annectens (assembly GCF_019279795.1). NCBI lineage: Eukaryota > Metazoa > Chordata > Ceratodontiformes > Protopteridae > Protopterus > Protopterus annectens. Next base: position 1,377,708,154 of record NC_056743.1, read on the forward strand.
CAGCATTCTATAAGAGGGTTACTTTTTTCATTTGTGTACATACATGTTGTAGATGGCAGTTACTTCTTAATCCCCTTAAAGGGGCTTAAGTTTTCATTTTTCATTTCATTCATCATGTTCTTACATCAAGTCCATGCTAAATTATGGCCTAGTGCACACTTCTGGTGAGTGATAACGTGACTCTTCTCAGGAAGTAAAGGGGCTGTTCCCATGGGTGTAGAAGGTGGGTCACTGTTTTGTGACTTACCCTCAATTTCACCTAAGAATCTTATTGTATAACAGCTGTAGAGAGTTGTCACATTTAATGTAGTAAGGTGTGTGTCTTTTTGTTTCTCATATGGGATTTACTAGTTACAACCAGCTGCAATCTTTCAGGTGATTTGAAAAAATATGGCTCTTTCCTTATTTACTGATAATGGTGGACTGTAGAAGTTTGAGTAGACTTTGATGAAGGAAGTGTTCTGAATTGGGCATTTTGTCATTATTGGTGCATGCAGTTTGTTTCATTGTTTACTGGAAAAATATTCAAAACAATAGGAAGGTGTATCAAAGAGCATATGTGTGTGTTCATATGCAAGGGGCCTATGATTTGAAAACAGCCCAGAATTAATCTATCTGCCACTGGTAAAATGTATTTTCTTTGAATGTGGGTTTCAATGCTGTTTCAATGAATGTGAGTTTCAAGGGCAGAGAAGTTTTAATGCTAAGTTTGTTTAGCAGATGGCTTGGTGTTTGTGTTGTAAAATGCAAAATAAAACTTTCAAATGACTTCCAAATCATCATGCAAGTAAATCAGTATGTGCATTAGTGTTGATGGTAACTGGAGTGAAATAGCCAAGTAATGGGATCATTGGAATGGCTGCAGGAGGAGGCTCCATTTGACCATGATTTTGTGAGGGGGAAGGGTGGCAAACTTAGACAGCCCCAGCTGAACTATACCTCCCAACTGTCCAGATTTTCAAAGAATTAATAGATCTTTGCTTCTCATTTTTGGTTTGTTCCTCATAAAATTTGTGGCAAATCATTTAGGAATTAATTCACTAAATGACACACTGAGTTTCAGACTTCATAACCAATGCATGCTAAAGTAAGACTTGTTCTATCAACTGTCTCAGTTTATACAAGAGCAATTTTTAGTACTGTTTATATGTTCCCCCAATATATTTGGCTTTGTCCAGATTTACTGCATTAACAGGTTGAGAGGTGCATACATGCAAATTGCTTTATAGAATTAGGCATAGTCAAACCTCTTAACTGTCCCTGATTTTGGCTCAAAATGCTGCTCTTCCCCTAATAATCCCTCCACAAAATAACAATTTTGGAAGAAAACATGGAGGATTTACAATTAAGAAATAACTGTAATCATAGTTATAGATTACTTTTTATTTTAGAAATGCATGTAGATTCTTTTATTTTGTCAACTGCTCAAGTTAGCAGTACTTATATTTAAAGTGTCCCTTCTTTGACAGGTTCCCAGCTGTATTGTGTGGCTATTTTATATTTTTACATCACATTTTTGGTCCATTTTTCATAAAATTGTGTTTTTTTGGAAAATTAGTGACAAATCATTAAAGACTGAAGTTAGAAAATGACAGACATTTGAGTTTCAGATTTCATACCATTCAGAAAATTCATACTAATGCAAGACCTATTCTATTATCTTTCTAAGTTTATAAGAGCAATATTTTTAAAAATTGCCCTTGTGTTTGGGCCTTTGTCCCACTTCTTTGTATGGCTTTGTCCAGATTTCTTGCTCTGAGGTTGAGAGGTATGACAAATGTGTTAGGGTCATCACAGTCAGCCAGAGACATTTCAAATTGTGACATACTTGTTGCACCCCACTCCCCCATGTAGTGACTCTGGATGTGTCGAAGCAAGGCAAGGAGTAGTTATGCAGTGTAAATGTGCAGGGTATCCCCCCATCCAAGGTAGACACAAGTACAGGAGTAGCTTTTCATCTGTCCTTGATTTTTGCAGAATGGTCTGGTTTCTGTCCTTGATTTTTGCAGAATGGTCTGGTTTCTGTCATATTTTTTGTACTGTTGATTTATGCTTATTACTCAATGCCTGTTGCTCTGTGTTTAAGTAGCAATACTTTAATGACCATCAGTTGAGCTTGGCTGAGATTGTAAGATGCAAGCAAGCTTTAATAAGCATACTGTTAAAGAATTGCCAACATTGAAAGCCTTTCTGTTGTTGCCATGTAGAGAATACGTAACTAGATAATGTATAAACCTTGGGTATTGAAATGCATATGACAGTATTTGTAATAAAGGACAGGATTACATTATTTTAAGAAGCTCATTACATCTGGAGACTTCCAGTCATCTCTGCAGGCTTTACCCGTAAACTAAACAGAATGCCAATCGTGTGGTCCATAACCTGTACTGTAATCCTTTTAAGCAATGTATCTTGAGCTTATTTCTTGTTTGCTTTTCATTTTTTACTTTGATCATGTTTTCCCCATGAAACAAGTAGATAGTTGTCAGGCAGCAGGTCTTTTTTTGGATAAGGAAGATTTTACAAGTGGGGGCATCAGAGGTTTCTACTTTCAGCATGTTACTTGGTACTTTAATAAAGCTGAATATAAATTATAATTAGAACTGCAGTGCAAGAAGTGGTTTGAGTTGAGTGCTGCTTGTTTTTCTTATACTTGATTTTGACTGGCATTCCATTAATGTATTTAAAAAAGTAATTTTATTTTTTCATGCCTCACAACCTTTTGTTTCCATCTAGATATTAAGTAAGCTGTCATGCAGCCAATGCATTGAAATATTTTTATTCTTCTACACTTCATTTTGTCTTGATTGGACTCTCATAATGATGGCTTGGCACCCACGGCAGTGTATTTAGTTAGTTTTTTGTGGTTTTGAGCATAGCTCCCCCCCTTTCTAGTTGGCCACACCCCTTCCCATTGACCCCACCCATTCAGCTGTCTCCTGCAGCCCCCCTTTGATTTGAAGTCACCAGCCACCACTGTTTAACTGATTAAAGTAAATATGTGGCAAAGTTCTTCATGATAACTGTGCTTACATGAAAAAAATGACAAAGTCTCAGTAAGCTCGTATGTAGATGTAGTGACAGCAGGTTATAAAACAATGATAAAGTCTCAGTAAACTTGCATGTAGGTATAGTGACCACAGGCTCTGAAATGAAAGGAAGAAAAAGTAAACTCTACTAAGCTGTAAAATTATACTGAGGCAATAGAGTGTGTAGTTATTATGCAAAAAGGAGATGCTGGAAGGACTACAGTAAGTCAAAGCAAGAGAATTCAGGGGAAATATAAGAGAGTGATAGTAAAAAGTGTATGTATGTAAGCTCAAAGTAGTTGTAGCAGAAAGTATACCGATAGAGAACCACAGTAATGCCGTGTGAATACACAGCTGTATTGACCAAATTATCAGAACATGGCACTACACTGATAGGCACAATATTACAGCATCACTTAGAATAATTAATGGGATTAACCAGCACCTCAAAACCATATTGCATTTATCTCTCTGTCTATCTATATATCTATATCTATCTTTCTATCTGTCTATCTATGTGTGTGTATGTGTGTATCTATATATGTACACACATATACAGGTTATCCGATCTGAGTGAATTTATTACAAATATAACACACTACCAAAATCGTTATGCTGTTTTACACAGTCTTAGAACAAACAGAAATGTAATAACATATGACACATACCTGTTCTATGAAGAAAGATAGTGACTGAGTACAGGAAGAGACAACACTGAGGAGATATTAAGCAATACATTCTACTATAGAGACACCCCACCCTCAAGTCAATTTATAGGTCAATTTATAACTGAGTGCAGTCACAATATAGTCAGAAAAAAGCAATTAACAAAAACATTCAAGTAAAACAAGTTTACTGTAATTTCCTGAGACTAAATACTTGGCATATGCAGTATGGTCTACTGGTCAAGCAAAAGCAAACAGTTACCAGTTTAGTAAAGGGTCCTACTATTTCCCTGAGCAGGCATGTATTAAATTGATTAAAGTTAATATACAGCAAGGTTTTTCATGATAACTATGCTTACAGGAAACAATGACAAAGGGCAGGATTTACGAAGGCTTGCACGGAGTCTTAGAGTAGAGTAAGACTCCATGCAGCCATCATGTCCGACGAGCAATCCAGGAACAGCCTGCAGGGGCATGCAAGAGAGCTCCTAAAACGGCTCTTACACAGACAGGGCCGGGTCATGCAAATTACCTCAATTGCATCTGAAAGGCATGCAAATGAGGTAGATTTGCGATACAGGAAACCCGAACCTGTCTGAGTAATAGCAATGCTATTTGCAGAAATGTACTCAGTTGACAACTGAGTACCATTCTGCAAATAGCAAAATGGAGCCGTGACAGCTCCATATAAAGGTTGCATCCAATAGAGGAAGCATGCCAATGGCCAAATATATCGCCATTGGCAATGTTTCCTGATGCAATATGAAAATAAAAACAATTACTTTTTTTTCTCCGATTTCCGATGTTTACGCATAGTGCAGCGCCACACAAATGGGCTGCGCTCTAAAAACAAGAAAAATAGAAATTTAAACCCACAAACATGGAATTCATATAAATTGTTAATTTACAATGCAAGGGAATGGCAGGCTGAAGTCAACATGGCCACTGAGTAGAGGTTGCTAAGGGGGGAAGCACAGTCCAAGAGATGTAACCAAGCATTAGTAGGCAATCCTATGCAAATGAGGATAAGGATAGTGAATCACAGGTTTGCATAGCAAATAAGCACAGTCAGTGGAGTGTAGGAGTATGATAAGGGGAGTAACAGAGTAGAAGATAGGTGACATCACGAGTGGGGTATGTATGAAAGAAGGGAAGCTCATTGGAGCAGAGTGGCATGTGTCAGCTGTCATTTACACATAATTGAAAGAGGTGTGTCAACATGTAGGCTAGGTAAAGTCAAGAAATGGAAGGTGTACACCATGAATAACACCAAAGTTACTTGCTGAGTGGATATGCTCGTGTGTGCGTGCCTGTTAACCCGAGTAAAATAGAGTGTGCGCATGTAAGCGTGAGTGTGTGCGTTTAAGCTGGAGTAAGCATGTATAAGGCTGTTTAAAGAGTTGTAAGCGCGTTTGCACTGGTGTGCGCGCGTTTAAACCCGAATAAGCAAGTTGTAGTCTGGGTAAGCATGTGTGCGTGCGTGTTAGCTGCTGTGCCTGTGTTTGCGCTTGTTTGCACAGCACTGCTCCCTGAGGAAACAGAAAGGAAATAGGAAGCACAACAAATAGTAGGAAGCTACCAGGGAGTATTAGCAGAGCTAGCAGGTGAAAACAATCAGAATCAGGCAATTACACAGGCAGTACACTATCCCAGCCCAGCCTAGCACTTAAAACTCTGCAAACAACAGTTCATTATGTTTCTCACAAGAGACACTGCAGTAAGCTAATATAAGTGAAAACTGAAAAAGCTTTACTGAGACAAAGAAATGTTAGGGGCTGCCATTGCCATTATAAGGTGACATATGCAATTTGCTGAGGGTGGTGACAATGGAAATGCTGCTGGACAACCCACAGTGAGGAGACGGAGAAGAGTGTACAGGCCCAGGGTAACCTACCAGGGGCTACATGAGCTGGAGATAGTGGAGCGCTATAGAGTGTACAGAGACCTCATGCAGCAAATTGTTGAGCTGTGCAGGCCATGCCTCACACACAGAACCAACAGAGGGGAACCCATCCCAGTGGAAACCAAGGTATGTGTTGGCCTAAGAATATTAGCAACAGGTACCTTCCAGAGACCAACTTGCGATATGATGGGGATATCACAGGCATCAGCATCCAGGGTACTGCACCAGTTCCTGGATGCCATGTCAGCACGTCAGTGATCATGTACATTTCCCCAATTCCCATGAGGTATTGGCCAGCAATATGCATCTCTTCCAGCAAATAGCGGAATACCCTGAGGTAGTGGGTGCAATAGACTGCACGCACATATGCATCAAAGCACCAGCTGGTGAGCAGGGTAGGGTCTGCTACAACCGCAAGGGCTTCCCCTCCATCAACTGCCAGGTTGTGTGTGATGCCCAGGGCATAATACTGAATGTGTGTGCTGGCTGCCCTGGAAGCTACTATGATTCCCATATCTGGCATCTGACACAGCTGTACCAGACATTTGCCAATGGGGACATCCCACATGGTCACCTAGTGGAGGATGCTGGCTATGCACTAGAGCCGTGGCTGATGACACCCATCAGAAACACACACACCTGAACAGGAATGCCATAATGAGGCACATGCACAAACACGAAATGTAATTGAGCGTGTGTTTGGGCTGCTCAAGTCATGGTTCCGGTGCCTGGAGACATCTGGTGGAGCCTTGTAGTACTCACCAACTACATGTACCCAAATTGTCATGGTATGTGCTATGCTACATAATATGATCCTGCGAAAACAGCTGCAGCAGGACCAGCATAGGCCTGGGCCAAACAGCCCCCCACCATTGCCGAGGTCATCACAGGCCGAGTGTGACTCAGAGGAGGAACAACCTGAGCCTGCCCCTGTAGGCAGAAGGAGGCATGCCCAGTATGCCTTGGCCTGGGAAAAAGAGGCAATGCATAGCACATACACTGGTTCAGTAGGAACTCTGGAAATGATACCTCTCTCTGATTCGCACATATAGTAAAAGGGATGCCTAAGTTGACACTACCTGCTGTCAAACATGTACAGGGAGTGTAGTATGTGCATCCGACATAGGCAGCCCTGCAGCACCACCTGAGGCATGATTACTATGTGTTAAACAATTTAAGGCAGTGCTAAACAGCATTAAACACCATGTAGTACATGCAAACAGAATCACACACACCAACTAGTACAACTGTGGTCAATGTTGAGTAATATTGGCCAATGTCCAGCAAAGTTGGTGAATATACAGCAATGTCAGACAAGCCTGGTCTAAGTAGGGCATAACTGAACAAAAGCCACCATGCTCATATTTGCTTAACTGGCCCATAAGCAGTCTGGTCTGCTCAGTATGAAAATATAAAGCAGTGATGGGCCTCAAACCCAGGATACTGTGCACTACAGGTAAAGTACTGAACCACTAAACCATGACAGTATTGCAGTGGTCAGCTAGTATGAAGGAATGTTGATAAGTCTATGCAAAGTATCTCATGGAAACCCTGCAGGCACAGTATAATCCTTGTTGAGTTATGACACAAAGGTGAGTCCTGCAGTAAGAACAGAACATGACCTCCAACACACACAGTATAAATGTTAATATTGGTCATGTTCACACTCATCCAGAAATGTAGTGTACTTCAGATCGCAGCATACTGAAAGGTCACACTGGGCATGCTCACACACTTGAATAAATAAGACATATGTCAGGCAACAAAACATGGAAAGCCTGAACTGGGCATGCTCACACACTTAGGCCATGTCTGAGTACAGCAGTGGGCCACACATATCTGGCAGTTGCATGTGTTAACCCAGGAACCTCTCACTATCCATCATTCTGCCCTGTGCACACAGTTACATGACAACAGACACATATATAATATAGTGGAACCCTGTCATGATCAAACATGTTCTGCAGATACCAAAGTTGTTCATAGAAGCTGGGAAAGCAAAGACGATAAAGACCTGCAAACAGTATCAGCAAGAAATATTGTGCATCCCAAACATAAGCATAGCTTCAGAGGTTGATACTAGTCTATCTGCCCTAGGGTATGTACCGGCCTAGCAGGAGTGTGTTTGGCTTTTGCAACCCTGTCAGATTACTACACTGTGCCAGTGAATAGTAGGTCACACAAGATAGCCCATGTACATTTAGGCTAGTGTGCCTCTGTCTAGCAGGGACACAGAAGATATCCCAGGGGTAAACATACGATTACCCATACAGCTGTCAAGATGTCCCCTGTAGGTGGTCAGTGGGTGGCTCTGCCTATGTGTAACTGTGATCACAATCCACAGTGAGTGGAGGCCCTGGGATAAGAATCTGTCCCTCCAGCATGTCCTATTAACATCTGTGCTGAGGTATATGTCCCTGGAGTGTGTAGCTACAAGGGAGTTGGATATCCTGAGGTGGAGCATGTCCAGTAATTCTGGGTTGGGTATTACTGTAAACAACAGGCACATAGCATATCCGAGTAGGTGGTAAGTGACTGAGAAGAGCTGGAGTTACTGCATCCGAACTGTGCAGGTCATCTGTGTGAGTCCCCACATCTGCTTGGTGAGGAACCTCTTTGGCCAGTACAGTTGCTGTAGGTGTTGGGTAAGGTACACCCCAAAGTTGGCATTGTAACCAAGCATGGTTGTGATGAGTATAGGGGCACAATGACCTCACTCGATCTAGATGTGAAACCATATGGGATAAGGTGGCTTATATAGAAGGTCTGTCCAACCACTTTGGCAACGTGAATGTCAAAGGCGACAGTACAAACAAGTCATGTCCCCAATCACCTAACAACTCCTACCATATGTAATGGAGTACTACCTATGTGGTAATGTGTGGGCATGTTATTCCCAAAGGGGATGACTATGCAACTAATGGCATTAAGCTGTAGGCCATGGCTCAGGCACCAGTCATCCATCTCTGTGAGACCTTGTTGGAGTATGCATGTGGCAGTTGGAGAGTTGATGTGGGCACCCAGTTTGCAGTCAAGTGCGAACAAGGTCAGCCATATTCCCCCTGTGGTAGCCTGTATATCAGACAAATATATACTGAACAAGAGAGGTCCCAGGACTGAGCTGTGTGGGATGCCACGTGTAACTGGTGTATAGTCAGACATGACACCTGCAATTCCAACCATGTGTGTGCTATCCCTGATCCAGGGAGCAATCCAACATGTGTGATTTGTGTCCATATCAATGCTGGTGAGCCTATGCATAATGGCCCAGTGGGTAATTGTGTGGAAGGGTTATGCAAGGTCCAGCTAGGCTGCATGTACAACTGTCCCTATGTCAATGGACCTGTTAACTGTCTAAAGAATACAAACATGTTCAAGAGGCAAGATCTGCCCACAACAATGCTGACATGTGTAGAAGACAGTGTCCGTAGGTTCCCGATGTCTGTGTGTAAGAGTCCCATGACAATATGCACCATAGCTTTACAGAACAGGCTAGGTAGGCTTATAGGGCAATATTGTGTGTGGTCCATTGTGGGACCACTGTCACTGTGCACCATTCTGTGGGTACATATCCTGTAGTAACTCTGATATTGCACAGTGATGTAATGTGAGGGTTACGTCTGTCATGAAGCTTGTGTAAGATGCAGGCCAGGACACCATCTGGTCCCATTGATGCTGTAATGTATGCTTTGGAGAGGGCAGCACTTACCTGTTACTGTGTGATGTCAGGGAGGTTACACTCTGTTGGGATGGATAGTTGCTCCCTAGGGGGGATGGGGGGAGACATCTGCACTGAACCTGTTTTCCAGGATGTTGGCTATGCCAGTGGGTTCAGGGTAAGTTTAGTCAGTATGCAGTAACTCACAGCAAATCAGTGAGTGTCCACCCAGTTTCCTGACATAACTGAAGAAGGCCTTGTGATAGTCCTACATGTCTGGTGCAATTGTCCATGAGAAGCAGCCCTTACATAAGTACATGAGTGATCATAGCTGCCTGCTAGTACAGATCACAGATGCTTTCCCCGTCTGTGATTGTGCTCTATCATGTAGTAGCTTCCTCCTGATGTTGTACAGCTGATTTATGGCTGGGGTCTACCAGACAGGTCTCCTGTCATTGGAGAAGTGAGTCCTGTTGTTATTTGGGATAGCGCAATCCATGCAGTCCACAAGGTGTCCATAGAATGTGTATGTAAAGGATTCAGCAGTCGGAACCGTATTTGCCACTGTCTCAGGGTCTCTGAAGGATACCACCTTGCTTTTGTGAAGTGAGACGTTGGCTCATGAGAAGTTCACCAGGATTACCCAGGATGGGTGTGTGAAGTGTATATGTATATCCAGTGAGATATATGTATGTTCTGACCTTACCAATGAGGGGTATATCGCTGGTGTGGAACATAGAGTCCCCATGTTGGTGATGATCCGGTCCAATATGTATACCTCCTTGTGGCTGTGGTGATCTATTCTGCCATAGCATATGACTTTACAAATTGTAGTGACTGTAGGGTGAGGGTGTTGGGGCTTGAGTAGTATCCCCAATCAATATATGTGTATCTGAAGTCACCCAATATAATGGTGTTTGTGGAGACCTTCATATTCCCCATTGTTCCCAGGAAAGCCGAGTGTGGTTCCTAAGTATGGGAGGGTGGTCTGTAGCAGGCAACAAACTGAAAGGCAGTTTTGCACAATGGTAGTTGTATATGTATTGTCTGTGATGCTTAGTGCAGTGCTACTAACCTGGAGGTGTGTGTATCTGTGATGTATATGGATACACCCCCCTAGTTGTGTTGTCCATTCCAAGTCCTGTGGTCAGAAAGCATGGTATGAAACATAACCTGGTAGTGCTGCTGTGCATATGTGAGTCTGAACTAGGCATCTGTTAGTGCACAGATATCGCTATCCTCCATACTGAGGAGAGTCCTGAGTGGCCGCAATATGAGGGTAACACATCTGGTGTTGAGCAGCATTACGCTTAGTGTAATTTAACCTGTAATGTCTATGGAGGTGGGTTTGTCTTTTGAGCCCTGATCAACAAATGCACTATGGTGGTAGCAAGAGCTGTAGACAGCATTTGAAGGTCCAAGGGTGACATGTGCATGCTGTCCATAGTGAGGCTACGTGGCATGTCGAGCATGTCACCACAGGCTGACAGACACTGTATCCCCTATGAATGACACCAATCAGTTAGCCAACTGTTAAATGTGATATGTTTGTCTGTATACTGTGACCTCATACTTGGTGTGTGTAAGACACTAGACAAGGTTAGGGTCATACTGGCCTGGGCTACATGATCAGAGTGTACCTCCATGTACCATGTCATGTGGTCCAGGGAGTAATGTCTGAGGTTTTACGTACCAGCATGGACAATGATGGTGCCAGTCCTGTACTTGCTTTGTAGTGACCTGACTGCATGTGTTATGTGGCAGAATCTGGCACCCGACAGACAGCACAAAGGGACTATTCCCTTGTATGGGCTGGTGAGCAGTACGTCAGTGTGTCTGACAATGTGTTGCCTATCACAAGTGTATTAGGTGTGTTGTGTAGCCCGAAGGGCAGTGACTGTGTGGCACACTGACATTGTGAACTATGTGAGATGTGGGTATTGTAGTGGGGTAGCAGTTGTGTGTGCCTGCTGTGGAGGTCTCTGCTGCTTAGGCAGAGTTCATTGACAGCATCCAAGTATGTGTATGTGTGATAATGTGGTTTGAGTGCTGTCTCAGAAGATATGTGAGACTGATATGTGGTGTGTGTGGCTACCTTCACCACCTGATAGACTGTGCCAGTCATGGGTTGAGAGAGTTCAGCACCCTGTATGTCTCCATAGGTGCATCTCACACATATATCTGAGTTTGTCGGAGGAGAGTGTTGTCTCTGTACATGAGTCAGATGTGAGATTGTGTCTACATCACAATATTCACCAGCTGGACTGTAGAGTACACACTAAGCCGACCCCTGGACATGCCAGGATATCATGATGACATACTCTGTAGCCACATCACAAAGGTTCAGTATGGTGTTACATGTGTAAAAGAGTATAACAGGGATTAGTGCACAGATTCGTTTGTGTTCTGTAAAGAGTAGCTGAGAAGGAGTCCAGACTGAATCATGACACCTCCAACAGCTATGTCATATATAGCAATGTACACACATATATGTCATGAGGCAGGGCCAACTGTACCTGACTGACAATGCCAACATCCTGACAGACAGGCCCATATATACATACCCACCTCCCACTGACGATAGTCCATATCATCATACCAAGAGATATCACATGTAGAATGGATGATCAGCTACCCCCAATGCCAAAAGCATGGCATAGAGTGGACAACATGGATTCCCAATATGTGCCATGCATAAACTACAGAAGAAACAGATCCTGCACCTGAACAGTCAGCCGAGCCCCCCCCCTACACAGGATGTGGAACCGTTGAAAATGTTACAGCAACATATGGCACTCCACACAAGTGTTGGTGCACAACACACCATGGGAAGTATAGTCCAGTACGCCTATGAAATCCGATCTGCAAGTCCATGGAGCCCATCATGGTTGAAGTCATAAACCAAGCTATTGGAAGCTGACATACACACAACCTTACTAACTGTGGTATGTGCATGTGCGGATCATGTTTCTCAAACATGCTAGACTGTTTGCAAGGCAGACACCCAGGACATACATCACTGAACACAGCTACACATGTCTCACATACACTTTGAATAGCCCTTTATCAACATCCCAGACACATGTAGTACCCACAAAACCAGCAAGCTGTGCATAAATATGTGTTGACATATGAAGGAATGTCAGTGTGTCCACAGACAGATCACACAAGGGAAGGATTATGGGTTCCTGTTCAAGCTGTTGACACCTGACGACCCACATGGACCATACCTGGAATGGCATAAAACAAAGTGTGCACACATTACCATGTCCAGTCTGATGATGTTACCATCCTAGAAATACAGCAGGAGAAGGGAAACCACCCAGTAAAGCAAATAGCGAGCTGTGCTAATGCGTCTCTTCCTAGTATCATAACATAGTTAGGTAGGGGTTTGAATCCTGCAAACGCTGACTGTGTGTTGGGGGTGTGTGTATGTGTGCAATTGTCTTTGACAGGAGTGCCCTTTTTGGAGACTGGGAAAACACACTAGACGATGTACATTCCCCTTTGGAAAGACTGATGATGTCACCATCCTAGAAATAGAGCAGAAGAAGGGAAACCACCCAGTAAAGCAAATAGCGCACCGTGCTAATGCGTCTCTTCCTAGTATCATAACATAGTTTGGTAGGGGTTTGAATCCTGCAGATACTGACTGAGTGTGTGTCACTGTTGATCAATGCGGTGTGAGTTTTGCTATAACTATGGTATGACATATTATGATTACAACAGTAAGTGCATTACACACATCAGGTATACGCGTGGCAAAATATATGTGTACATGTCCCCTCAATCAGTACATAGTTGTGAAGCCTGCATACTACATGAATACATTTGTTGCCATTGACAGGTTGTGCAGCTGCTTCTCAGATCGTAGGTCACATATGTATGTATGTGACAGGGCCGTCCACTGTCATGATCCGTGGCCAAGGTCATCTGTACCACACACACCCATGACAGTTACTTAAGAGTAGTGTGAGTGAGGGTATATGCCTGGGGTATATGTCAGACATGTACATACACAACAACGACTGCCAATAATGGACAGTCATTATAGGTGTACAAGTGCCTTGTGGATATGCATCCAGGCCTCTAATGTCTCATGTGATACACCTTGGGACTCCGCAATACCTATGGATATGTGGATACCAAGGGACACATGACATAACATGAGGCTGTATGTACACATTGGTACCCAACATACATGTAGAGCCTATCACCTATGTGGTACTGACGGGATAGTAAGTATGGTACATGTGGTTGACAATACCAAAGTTGGCTTACTGCTATACAGCATGTATCAGATGACATGTATCTGTCTGTATGATACCCTTGTGTAGGATATGTGTCTCATCCAGGGAATGGATTGTAGGCCAATGCATGCATTTACAGAGTTGGATGGACACATCCCTAGTGTGTTTGCATGTACCTAAGGGGTCTATATGTCAAACAGGTGTGGTCACAGGAATGGGTGGCAGTCATTACCACTGGTTAGTGTTATAGTGCAGCACCGGAAGGATTCAACTGTTACTGAGTTCCCTACGACTGTGTGTCATTTGTCAGGACATCATCCAATGCTTGCTTATAGTCATGCTGTTGAGGTTGTGTATATCACCAGATCGCAAATCATTGACAGATGCTAACAGTATCACCCACAGCATAGTGTCAACCCATGTCATACACACATGTCTACCCATGTTGGTACATAACTGTAGTAGAATGCATACTGACCATTGGAAGATACTATGAGATGTTAACAATGTGTACAACAGGGTATGCCACACGTCCCATGTGTCCACTATGCACGTACATGCAGACAGTGTGCACCCACCATGTTCACAGATGTACACTTGCTAATCTGTACTGCACACATCACACACATACTGTCCACTCACTAGCACATGCTGGCAACACATTACACTTCAGCCAAGTGGCACATGGGTGGACAATACATACTCAGACCTAACAGTGGTGTAAACAATGCTACATTGACAATCAGAGCTGTGATGCATAATGTCTGCAGAGGTATACCTACAAGGATGTCATTACACTTTCCTGTTGACAACTTGCTAATATTGCTACACTGCTATAGTGACACCCTGTGCATCAGCACCATGTTTGCCTGTTCCTCCATCAATGTTACAGATGACAGGAGGTGACACAGGTATCATCATATGCACAGGGCATTTTGTTGCTTGCCAGAGCCTGACATTGACCCATCCAATCGACATGTCTGTGTGTGTGTGTGTGTGTGTGTGTGTGTGTGTGTGTGTGTGTGTGTGTGTGGGACAACAGTACAGCATGGGCCAATGTTGATGTAATATGTGTGTGTATGCGTGAGCCCTAGTTGTTTGGTTAATGTGTGTGTGTCTGCAAGCACACAGCTCCACCATGTGGCTGCCATATACAGTAGTTTGTGGGACAGCCACAGACTGTACCTGCTAGGCTGTACAGATCACTGTCTCCGGCCATGGACACAGTACCTGTGCCTGGCAGGGGTGCTACGGATAGTATTGGGTACCAACACTGACTGAGTACTGTCCTCAGAGGCAGAGGTGGGACGACTGGACCCATGTCCCTGCTGGGACTGTCCAGAGCCATGTGCACGTGGTCTACTGGGACCGTCAATGGACAGGCCAGCACCAGCATTGCTGGGGCTGGTACTGCCACTACAGGAGCGGCTGTGAACTGGGGACCATCTGCGACCACTGCCAGCAGTTGCTGTTGCTGGCATGCGTCCACGTCGATGTTGCAACCGTCCTGCACGGTCCTGGCTCATGGAAGACATATTGTGGAGGTCATCTAATGTCTCCCCCCAACGTCTATCAATGTCCTCGGTGTAAGTCCGGATGGCACCGGCAAGGTCACAGATGCTGTCATTGATAGCGATGTAATGTGCCCTCTGCACCCTAAGTCCCTGCCTGGTGTACTGTTCCATACATGCCTGAGCCTGCATTACAGCCCGGAACATACTAGTTGTTGTAAGACCTGTGAGGGCACGCCTGCCAGGGGCAATACAACCAGCGGTGCTCCCCCGAGAACCCCTGGACCTCTGCCTATGTGGTACCATTCCAGGTATATGGCTATGGCTGCTGTGAGGGGAAGCAAGTGCCATGGGTACCACACTCTCCTGGTCAATGCCAACTGTATGCTGTCCCTCGCCTATGGCCATTGGTGGTGAGGGATGTATTGACAGTATGAGTGTGCGCATAGATGGGGTTGAACGCTGTGTACTGTCGATTACTACAAAAAGAGTGCAGACAAGCCCAAAAAGCCAAAGCCTTAACGCAGTTTAATGTTCAACTTTAAAAAGACAGCGTTTTCGCTACTAAAACCATGTAGCTTCATCAGAGGCAAACAAACACAGAAAAAGGCGCCAAACCAAATTTATAATACCGGCTGCCTAATTAAAATCAGCTGAAAGATGTAACATCATTTCATAGCATATCTGAAATGTCAGCAAATGTTTTTGACTGAAGCACAATGTGTCAGTAAGTGTAACTTAATCAAGCAAGTTTAAAAAACATTTTACACATACTCATCTTATTAAAAAGTAAATTAATACATATACATGTTATAAAAATTCTTAAACAATAATTATATTTAATATAAAAAATCTATTAAGGAATTTAACTAAAATTCATAAACAATGTTTTAATTCATTGCCCAAAGATTTGGGTGTATATATGGATAAACCCAATAATGTATGTCAATAAAAAACATACTATGTGTCACAGGTAAATTCTAACTTAAACTGTGCATTAAAAATGAGACCAGAAGAAAGGTACCAGTATAATGGGTCTAGGGAAAGAGTAAGGGGATAATGTTAAACAAAACTATAGAAAACATAACTAATCAGCGGAGGTAAGATCTATATTTCAGTACTGGCGAAATGTTGCAGCTCTCATTTAAGCCAGGTATATTGAATGCATCTAATTTGAGCTGCCATTGCAATTCTAATATTTCTAAAAGTAAAGAAATAGGACCTCCCCTGATAGTTTTGTATTTACAATCGATCCCCATGAACACAAAGCTATGTCCTAAATTGGAAGAAACATGCTTCGCAAGGGCGTTTTCACAGTTATTATTCCTTATTGCATATATATGTTGATATATGCGCTCCCTGAGCTTTCTGTCCGTCTTTCCAACATAGAAAGACGGACAGCAGACACAGAGAGCAACATATATTACAGATTTTGTGTTACAGTCAATTCTACTGTTTATCCAATATTTGTTGTTTCTAATAACAAATGAGCTCCCTGTACGCAAGACATGACACCAGTTGCATGTCCCACAAGTGAAACATCCTTTTGTTTTTTGAAAAGAATTGGCTACACTTGATGTTTGCAGTAGTTCTTTAATATTTTGCCCTCTTCTAAATGTAATCTTTGGTTTATCACCTAGTTTTTCAACTAAAAATGAGTTATTGGTGATAAAATACCAATTTTTATAGATGATATCTGATATTTCTTTGGAACTTAATGAAAAGACTGTAGAAAAGGACAAAGAAAAATCCCTTCTAGGTTCCTCCAACATTGTGGCAGATGTAATATCTAAATTTGTCCCTTCTGTTAGAACATCTTGCTGAGTAACTATAACAGGCCCTTTATCGGAAATAAGTGGAGAAAAAGTACCATTCATTCTTTTATTGGTAACTTCCAAAATCGCTTCGTCAATAGTTGAAGGAGGGTAACCCCTGTCTAAGAAGAATTTTTTAAGTAACAAACATTCTTCCTCAAACTCTTTAAATTCACTACAGATCCTGACTGCTCTTATTAATTGCCCTTTAACAATAGCTTTTTTCAGTTTGTATGGGTGAGCGCTTGTGTAGTGAAGGAATGAGTTAATGTAAGTTTCCTTACGAAAGATGGATGAAATGAACTTATTATTCATTATGTCCTTCTTTAACTTGACATCTAGATAGTCTATCTCATAGTTATCAAATTTGGAAGTAAACCTTAGGAATGTTGTGGTACTATTAAAATATTCTACCAAAAGGCGTGCCTCTTCTTCATTACCCTTAAACAGGATAAAAATGTCAAGGTATCTTGTGTAAAAACTTATCTTGTTTTTACATAATGGATTATTTAGAACAAAATTCCTCTCCCAGTGTGCCATGAACAAGTTGGCAACAATGGCACCACAAGGGGACCCCATGGCAACGCCTTGTTTCTGTATAAAGAAATCTTTACCAAATACAAAGAAGTTAGATGTTAACACTATATCCAGTAGTTCTGTGATGTTATTAATAACTTCCCTTGGGGTTTTAAATTCTGACAGTAATAACTCAAGCCACTCTATAGCCTCCAAATGGGGTATAGAAGTGTATAAGTCTACGACGTCTACTGTGACGAAGTTAAATTCACTGTCATAAGGTACATTATTGATGTTCTCTAAGAAACTCCATGAGTCCCTACAAATACTTGGGATGTATTCCAAGTATTTATTTAACAGGGAATCAATGTATTTGGCTGCTGGATAGGAGATGGAGGACCTTCCGTCTATCAATGCCCTCATGGGTGGGTCCCCAAGATTCTTATGAATCTTGGGTATCCCAAACATTACTGGTATTCTAGGTTGAGTAATATTAATATACTCGAAGGTCTCAAGATCTATCCTCCCCTCAATAAAGAGGTCCCTAAAATACCCCTTAGTCCTGTGGATGTTGGTATTCATCTCATTAAGTGATGAGTGACTGTATGCTTGTGTATCCAACACTTGGGACATTTTTTCATTGTACAAGTCATGTTCAAAAACCACAAGTCCCCCACCTTTGTCAGGTTTCATAACCCTGACAGATGATTCCTTAAGTTGGTTTAAGGCCTGCAATTGTTCTGTTGTTATGTTGAAAAAGCTTTTATTCAAGCCTCTAGTATTAGATAGATGCCTAATATCTAATTCACATGCGTTTTCGAAAATACGTAAGCCTACGTGAAGCGGAGGGTTAAAAATACTAGGAAGTTTAATAGCTGGCCTTTCAACATCATATGAGTTGTTAAACAGTAGCTTTAAATTGAGCTTCCTGACATAACACTTCAAATCAATAAGAACCTTAGCCACATCGAAGTTTCTTGATGGGACAAAATTATAACCTAAGGAGAGCAACTCAATTAGTTCTGGTTCAAAAAACAATGATGTAAAATTGTAAATGGTAAAATCACCTTTTTTGTTTTTAACTATGTTAGGGCCAGCAGTGTTTCCTGAAGGACTAGTAACAACTGTTATTTCTTCCAATTCCTGTTCTTCTTCCTCCCCTGATTCAAATTCGGCCCTTTCCCTAAAAAATGTGTATTCCCATTGTTTGATGAATTATTCTTTGGGATATTAGTATTGGGGTAAGGGGCCTCATTAGTACCTCCTTTGTTCTTATTTCTACTACTTCTACGTAATACATTAGAGTAGGTTGTGGAAGTTGTAGCTTCCTCCTCATCGAGAATTTGTAAATCAGTATCTAAATCTTTGTCTTGACCAGAAGCCAAGTCGTCTTCATGGTTACCTAACTTAGATAATTTAGGGTACGCCGTACCTGAAGAATAAACTAATCTATCTCTGAAGAGTTTCTTAGTTTTCTGCGTTTTAAGTTTTGCCATATAAGAATCTATACTGGCAAAAATACGATTATAATCATATCTAAATTTCTCAAAACTAGAAAACATCCTGATGTCATCATCTAATGTTTTTATCTCAGCGGTCAGAGTATTAATGCAAGCATTGTAATGTTTGACAATCAGTCCAAGCAAATCCATTCCTTGTCTTTGGAACATCTCCTTTAATTCAACAAGAAAAGCATTTTCTGTAATTAAGCCGGAAGGTGTAAAATTGTTTCTCAATCCTTTAGGTACCATACTTTCGGAAATACATTGTTCAAAATATGTAACTTCCAGTTGTAGTTTACGGACCTTTAGAGTCTTATTATCTAAAGTTTTCAATTTATCAGCAATATTAGGTTGACAGTCATTATTACAAGAGAGACTCTGCACCGGCAGTCCATCCTTAAAAGGTTGCAAAAAAGTGAAAAAATCACCTGCATTATGTATCCAGTCTGTGGCCGATGAAACGCCAATAAGTGCCTTCCCAGTTGTCCCGATGTTAGAAGAGTGTAAAGTAACTTCTCCTGTCCCTGTAGGGTCCGTAGAATCTCGCTGTGTCTTTTGTTTCTGTCCCGGTGGTATGGTACTGGAACCCGAACTGCTTGATGAAGAATTGCCTGAAACAGCGTTGGGTACACGTTTCGGCAAGCCACTGGAAGCAGAACCAGCTGGCAGCAATTGTCTTACTCCTGTAGCGGTAGAGCATACTTCTGCACACCCCTCACCGGTCTCGGCAGCAGCATGTCCCTCAAGGAAAACCCGAGGGATATCGCCCACGTTGTTCGAAACAGAAGTAAATCCCTGCTTATAACTTAGTTCCATGTTCGTGAGCCTGGAGTTCATCGCATCAAGTCTTTGCGATAACCCGGCTAATAAGGCAGCGATATCTGTGTTGTCAAGAGAGTTAGTTCCAAAAATATTGGGGCTAGACGGACTAGTGAAGCACTCGGTAGCCATACTATAAAAAACAAATGAAGACAAACCTTGGAAAACTACAAAAAGAGTGCAGACAAGCCCAAAAAGCCAAAGCCTTAACGCAGTTTAATGTTCAACTTTAAAAAGACAGCGTTTTCGCTACTAAAACCATGTAGCTTCATCAGAGGCAAACAAACACAGAAAAAGGCGCCAAACCAAATTTATAATACCGGCTGCCTAATTAAAATCAGCTGAAAGATGTAACATCATTTCATAGCATATCTGAAATGTCAGCAAATGTTTTTGACTGAAGCACAATGTGTCAGTAAGTGTAACTTAATCAAGCAAGTTTAAAAAACATTTTACACATACTCATCTTATTAAAAAGTAAATTAATACATATACATGTTATAAAAATTCTTAAACAATAATTATATTTAATATAAAAAATCTATTAAGGAATTTAACTAAAATTCATAAACAATGTTTTAATTCATTGCCCAAAGATTTGGGTGTATATATGGATAAACCCAATAATGTATGTCAATAAAAAACATACTATGTGTCACAGGTAAATTCTAACTTAAACTGTGCATTAAAAATGAGACCAGAAGAAAGGTACCAGTATAATGTGAACTGGGGACCATCTGCGACCACTGCCAGCAGTTGCTGTTGCTGGCATGCGTCCACGTCGATGTTGCAACCGTCCTGCACGGTCCTGGCTCATGGAAGACATATTGTGGAGGGCATCTAATGTCTCCCCCCAACGTCTATCAATGTCCTCGGTGTAAGTCCGGATGGCACCGGCAAGGTCACAGATGCTGTCATTGATAGCGATGTAATGTGCCCTCTGCACCCTAAGTCCCTGCCTGGTGTACTGTTCCATACATGCCTGAGCCTGCATTACAGCCCGGAACATACTAGTTGTTGTAAGACCTGTGAGGGCACGCCTGCCAGGGGCAATACAACCAGCGGTGCTCCCCCGAGAACCCCTGGACCTCTGCCTATGTGGTACCATTCCAGGTATATGGCTATGGCTGCTGTGAGGGGAAGCAAGTGCCATGGGTACCACACTCTCCTGGTCAATGCCAACTGTATGCTGTCCCTCGCCTATGGCCATTGGTGGTGAGGGATGTATTGACAGTATGAGTGTGCGCATAGATGGGGTTGAACGCTGTGTACTGTCGATTGGCGGACCAACAACAGACCCTGTCAAGCCTTCCTGTGCCAAAATACATGTCTCATCAGCAGCACTATCCATGGCAGTGGCTTCAGGTTCCCTGCTGCATTCGGCCACCCCTAACTCAGCACCTGTGAGAGGAAGACAGGAAACACACTTTACGGTCTGCACATGAACACATGAACACATGCACACATGAACACATGAACACATGAACACATGCGCACATGAACTCTAATACACGCCTCACTACAGCACATACATGCACACACCAGCAATCCAACACATACTCTATAGTGGGTGAAGGTGGGTGTCAGTATCACAAGGTAAACAGTCACCACACACGTGTCAGCATGCAGAATATGTGTTGCACAAGACCATACAGTGCAAGTGTACACGCCCCAATTTAATGGCAGTATACATGGCTTTGATGCAACTGTGTAGTTCTTCAGTGATTGGCTACACCCTGGAACACAATGTGTACATGGACACAACATTGCTGTGCAGGTATTATCAGCTCTGCAATGCCCTGTGCACCAACACTCGCAAGTATACATGCCATGGTTGCATGTGTTATCTGTGTGACACATAGATATCCATGTCTGGGTACAGTGTCTGTGTCCATAGCAGATAATAGTGGGCATGGGTGTAGCACATGCATGGTATGTACACACACGGGATGAGTGGTGCATGTTGATGTGAAGGTATCCCAATGATTGACATGGTCAATGTACAGTGGTTATTGTGAGTGTGGGACATATTGCAGATATGTCAGTGCCACACATGGCATGGCAAGCTACATGACTGCAACAATAAACACCACACATACCCAGTATGTGTCAAGTGACCTATACACTCACTAGCATTCCAGGACATATATGTGACACTTTGTTTGGATGGTGACTGCTGTGCATATTGTGTATACTGACATATGTAAACACACACACACAACATGCTATGCATATTGTGTATAGGTGCATATGTTTGCACACACCCAACATTGAGGTGCAAAGCAATGACTGCTATGACTAGTACTGTGGCCACCATAACTGGATAGGGTGTAGTACCCTGTGCCATCATCACCATGCATGCTGTGGTCACTCACAGCTACTAATGTGTGCAAGACCACCGCCTAGCATGCTGTACCTGAACCACAGTGCCGTGGCTATGTTCGCAATTACACAGACACCTTGTACATGGCTGTGTGAGGTGCCCAATAGGGAGCATTGCCTAACATGACTGTGTTATGTGTTGCAGAGTGTTGCAAAGACCCATGATAGGCCTCTACCCCTGAGGTACATCATGTGTGTGTGCATGACATGTGGGATACTGACGTGTGACCTTACAGCAGGTGTGTGGTAATGCCAAATGTAGCATGTTTCCGTGTACTGCATATGATAAACATGTTCTATTGTGTACAGCTGTAGCAACTATGCATATCCAAGGTGCAGTACAGTGTTGCCACAATTGTGTCTGCTGCACTGTGCATTGTATGTGATTGAGGCAGATACTGACTTTACTGAGATGATTAATGTCTCACAGCAAACATGGACAGCATGCATTATGCGTAGGTGTGTTATGTGTACATGGCCTACACCTCACCTATGACATGCACATTTCAGTACCAATATGAAAGTGTTAACTCACTCACCAGCATGTATCGTCTGCCCTGCTGTCACACCAGAGGGACTTACAAGAATATGACACAGTTTGTCAGTGGCCACAACTGTGGCATTGCTAATGTGAGTGTGCTAATCTACAGTGGAACAACAGTCAATAGTCACAGGTTTAGAAATACTAATCCAAATATCAGTATTGCACACGACAGGCAGCACAACTGCTAAACACACAGTACACATCTTACATAAGCATATTCTAACAATACTGGTAATGGTAGTCTACAGCTAGGGCATATTACCTACTCGCTCCATGTCGTCCTGCTGGGTGGCTCCGGACTCCATGATAACACATGTGTGATGTTGTTGCTGCTGTATGCCAGGAGCCACCACGCTTAGGAGCAGCTCCTCCACTCTGGTGAGGGGGGGATGTATGGGAGACCCACCACCTGTGGCAAGCTGTTGCACATGGATATCAGATGCACGCTGCCGGACATGTCTAATTAAATCACTGCAGTGATCGTGTACCTGCTCATATGTCTGGTTATGCATGCCTATGTCATTTACCCGGCGAACAAGATCCTGCCACAGTGCAGTACGCTCATGCTGGTGCTGGTTGGCCTTGGAAAAGAGCAGGTTGTAGTGCTGCACCAGGCTGGCCTGTATTTCCTGCTCCTGCGCAGCTGTATATGCCAGATTGCGTTGATGAGCCATAACCCTGGAAGACAATTAAACGATATGTGTGAGCAGGTCATGTGGCACACTTAACATTGTGAAGTACAGATATCACTTAACTGCCATATATAGCATCTGTCTGTCTATCACAGGACACACAGGTTCAGTACCACATATCAGTGCTCAACCCACAACTGTCTGACAGTGCCTGCCACACTCCATACAACAAACCAGTATACACCAGTACTCAGCACACTGTTTGGGATACGATGCACAACCTTGCACCGGGGGTATATATCAAGCTAATGCATGAAGAAATATGTCATCCAATGCAGTGAATGTAATGTACATTTACAGTATTAACAGTAATCCACACTAGTCTTTGATGCCATACCCCTACCGAACAAATGTGTACAGTTGTTAATATAGCTGGCATACTTCTGTAACAGAGCATACACGTTGCTAGGTACACACACATACCCTGTAACACACATGTGATTGCGGCCATGGTACAGGCATCATTACACACACATTAGACATACATACAACACACAAATGTATGCCAACACAGATGAGCATTACCTGTGTACCTTATAGTACTGTGTGCCCCTACTTACAGAAACCTATGCCTGAGGTATGTAATTTGCGCAGACTATAGGAAACACACAAGACAGTGTTACCAGGGAATGTGAACATACACCATACTGTGGTGTTTAGGACTACAGCTTCAGGTAGTACAACATTTCATATGTAAGCTGGATTCACCAGCAGTACCACTTACTGAGAATACATGTATTGCTTCAGCCTACAATGGGACACCACAGTCATACACAAGGAACTATGTCACAACATATGACATCCTACTATGTCTGCATCCCAATAACTGACACATCTTTCTCTGGCCTCACACCTAGGACACAAACTACCATGGCAGACACAACCTCACACTAAGCTATCACACCTTTACAGATATTGCATAGTCAGTGTCACACACATTCCAACCAACATAGCAGGTATTGCACTGAGTACGTGTGTGTGCATTGTGTCATAGTTATGTAATACACTATTGGCCCTGGGCCTAGGGCAGCCTAGCCATATGCTACCCTGCCCTTTGACACGCATGTAATATGACTACACTTGCTCCCATCAAACGGATACACAGAGGTGACTCCCATGGCATATTACCTATCTCGTTAACATTCATCAAGGGTATGTATGACATCTACTCATGAGGAGCCTTGTTTGTTGATGCTGGATGGTTTAGTCTAGAGTATGGCATATTTGTGTATAGGAACTTGTACCTCCAGCATGTGCTGTTTAGTGCGGTGACAAGGATTAGGGCACTAGGTCATGTAGCCCGGAGGGATTGTGAGGTGTTGTCATGGTGGTTGGCCGACTACTATGGGTGTGACATACCTCTGTATGTCAGGCAGTGGTAATGTCTGGGTAGGAAGTATGCAACACACTCTAGCTGTGGCTTTGTGAGTCAGTCTGCAGAGGGCATGTGTTTGAGGGCAGTATCACTCTGTTAGGTATGTCTGTGGCCTTTCCACTTGCTGTAGTTGTCATGTGAGGTACATACCACATGGGGCATTGTGAGGAGTAGAGGGGTACACTGACCTATATTACCCTAGATGACACACCTTTTGTGATGACACATAACACGTACCACATAGAGAGATTACAAGACTAGTGTGGCACTGTGATTATCAAAGGGGAGCCTACTGTCCACCTGTGTCCCATGTTCCCTTCTGACACCTTCAGTGTTAGGCAGGCTAACACCTATGTGGTAGTTACTGCGTATTGTGTTTTGGAATGGGGTATGGCACTGCAGTATCAACACTGGTGTTCAGTCCATGCCTTGGTTGACAGGCACCTGTTGCAGTACATATGACCCCATGTCCCCCTCTATCTATCTATCTATATATATATATATATATATATATATATATATATATATATATATATATATATATATATATATATACATATATATATATACATATCTATACATAGCTATACATAGCTGTACATATCTATACATATCCATATATGTCCATGTATATTTATATTTATCCATATATATCTATATTTATCCATATATATCCATACATATCTATATATATATATATATATATATATATATATATATATATATATATATCCATATACATATCTATATATATATAAATATATCTATATCTATCTATACCTGTATATATGTATATATGTATATATCTATCTATAGAGCTACATAGCTATAATTCTATATATCTATACTTCTCTATAGCTATATATGTATATATGTGTATATATATATATATATATATATATATATATATATATATATATATATATATATACATATATATATATATATATATATATATATATATATATATATATATATATATATATATATATATATACACACACACACACACACACACACACACACACACACACACACACACACACACACACACACACACACACACATACAGCTAAACATACTAGTGCTGTACATATAGCTGCACATATAGGCACATATACTGCCCACCTGTCATGGATAGGGATGTCAATTATGCAACCGTTGTGAGACATACAGTTATGTAATACTATTGCACAATGTTGTGCATAATCCATTCTGCTGTCCTCAGGCCATATAGCTGTAGCAGTCCTCACTGCCTGTAGCTCAGTCCAGTGTTTAATCACCATATGACATATACCAGCACTGCTTGCTGTCTGCAATGCCACACACTACAACCTACATACAAATGTGCACATAGCAGCCTTCAACAACATACATATGTCCAGCCTTCACTAACAGTTGCAGTATGTCCTTTCCCCTATGCAAATGTGCATGTACATATAGATACGGACTGCGGACACATATGGATGGTTCACGGTATATAGAGTACCCTTCAGACACATCATTCGGATGTCATCAAATACATATCTGTTACATACCTTACCTTTGTATTCCTCACCTCCATCTGTTGTAGGTATTGATTGTTCTTGTGTTTTTTGGGGGGAGTTTTTTGGGGTTTTTTTTGGTTTTGGTTTCCTCTGTGTGTTGGTCTTTCTTTTCAGTGTCTTTCTCCGACTGCCTGTTTGTATCCGTCTGTCTGTCTGTCTGTCTGTCTCTCTCGCTCGCTCGCTCTCTCTCTCCCGGTTGGTGCAATGATATTATTGTATGTGTGGACAGCAGATACAGGCTGCTTTTCTAGGTATCTGCACATGTGCATGTGATGGCCTCTGCACCAACTGGTGCACACCATTTAGTAATTGCATACAGCCTGCTGTGTGGTAATTGCAGTTCTCACTGTGATTTCAGGACACTGCTATAAAATGATTGGTTAGGTAGGCATAGCCCTTTCAGTTTTGCAAGGTCAGGACCATACTTGTTTGCTGTGGACACTGTTGTCTCAGTCAGAAGGTTGGAATATGTCTCATATCTGAAGCTGGGTTGTAGCCAGTGAAATGCATGTTGCGCTGAAACCTGACTGTTGCTTCTTCCAGTACACTCTTCTCAGTGTGTAGGTTTACTCACACCTCCTAATGCTAACACTGGATACATGGGAGTATGTACTTTCTTTTTGAATTAGAGAATTAACTGGCAAACACCAGTAGTTATTACAATGTATTCCTATGGCTTTCCTATTTTCCCTTTACATTCACTCATTGTAATGCATGTTATATTTCTTTCAGCACCAAGTTATTGTATATCTGCTGTGGTGTAGTGGTACTTCATGCAGACTGGTGAGTCCAAGGTCCTGGGTTCGAGTCTGACAAGGTATTCTATTTTGCTGCTGAGCAGTACAAGGGCCTTGTCATACAGAGTGACTAAGGCACTTTTAAGCAGTTGTAAGCGGGTTTGCGCAGGTTTGCACGACGCTTAGCGATGCTAAGCTAAGCTGAGCTCAGCTTATTTTATTTTAGCAATACTATGCCAAGCTTGGCTTAGCTTATCATATCTTAGTGATGCTAAGCTACGCTTAGCTCAGCTTACTTTATTGTAGCATTACTATGCCAAGCTTAGCTTAGCTTATCATATCTTAGCAATGCTAAGCTAAGCGCACACATGCGCATACTGGTGCAAACCCGCTTACTACTATTTACAAGTGCTCACTCCCGCTAACCCCTGCGCTCATTTCTTTGACAGAAAAGTAAATGGGGAGATAGGAATGTAAAGATAAAGGGTGCACAAAGCTTGGAAGACAGTAGGGAAACCACCTCAGGATGTACAGGATGGCTGTGGAGAGGGTCCATAGCTGCCCATTTCTTTACCCGCAACAGCTGTGCATACGCAATACATTAGGAGGGATATTTGAAACCTTCCACCCCTGAGAGAGGGGTGAGGACAACTAAGTATGTTGTACTGCCAATTATGAATATTAGGCACATGCACTGTTTTGAACTGCTACACTGTCATTAGTACGTTAGTCACTTCTGAATAGTTTGTGGTTTGTTTGTGTTGACATTAGCACAGTCTGCTCAGGACAACTGGACATATTTCACTACTGTGTATGCCTACCTACACCCTTGGTTGTGCCTGACTACACGGGTATATAGTACCTTTGGGTAGGGGTGCAGAAGTGCAGAGTGCATTATTTATTATCGTGTGATGTTTATCTTACCGAACATGCAGGGTTGCTGTGTACCTGTAAGTCTATAAAGGCTAGTAGTCTGTCTATCTCCCACCTGTGGACATATCCAGATGGTAGACAGAGGTCAGCCTAGTATTCTTTGACTGTGCACCACAGCAGTCTTTTCATCACCTGAACAATGGCATTGTCACAGGTGTTTGCTAGCGGTACATGGCTACATCCTTTGATATTTCTGTGTTGTACTTCTACAGATGGGCATGCTTGTGGGATTCATTCTACAGCTATTTGCAGAGTGTGTAACAGCAGACAAGCTGATATGCCTGTGTGTTTCTGACTCTTCCAGGCCTCTGATACTCTCAGGTATATATTTGAACAGCCTCAGGAAAAGGTACATATAACTGGGATTCTCCTGCGATATATGTCAGACATTTTGCAGTTCAGACTTTGGGGGATTCAGAGCATATGTATTACTACACCTTTTCTGACGTGCAAGCAGTGTCTGCTCTCACTTATTGACATTTGTTATTAAGTGAGATTCCCTACATTTCTGCCTACTGTTAGTACATTTCACAGGGAGTCAGAGGGGCACAGCTAACATTTGTTTACAAATCAGGGTCATCACTGTAGATCAGTCACTGTTGGGAGGTCTGGCTTGTGACCTATGCAAATATGCCAGTGTTTATCCTGCTCTGATACTGTGTGGGGTTTGTAAGGTGCTACTGTAACATTATTCCCTACTAGCATGGCTGATTCTCTTTTCACAGTCATGTCATGCAATTCCACAACACCTGCTGGTTAAGGCCCACAGAACAAGATTTGTGTTATGCCATTCCTATTTTCCCTTTACATTCACTCATGGTAATGCATGATATATTGCTTTCAGGACTGGGTTATTGTATATCTGCTGTGGTGTAATGGTACTTCATGCAGATGGGTGAATCCAAGGTCCTGGGTTCAAGGCTGACAAGGTATTTTATTTTGCTGCTGAGCAGTACAAGGGCCTTGTCATACAGAGTGACTAAGGCACTTTTAAGCAGTTGTAAGTGGGTTTACGTGGGTTTGCACGACGCTTAGCGATGCTTAGCTAAGCGCACACAAGCTCACACTCGTGCACCCCTGCTAACTACTGCTTAAAAGTGCTTACTCCCGCTAACGCCCGCGCTAATTTCTCTTAAAGAAAAAAAAATGGGGAGATAGGAAAGTGGTGAAAAAGGGGGCACAAAGAGGGAAAGACAGTGGGGAAACCAGCTCGGGATGTGCAGGATGGGTGTAGGGAAGGTTCTTAGCTGCCCATTTCTTTACCAGCAACGGATGTGCATATGCTTGAAATTTGCTGTGAAATTTGAAACCTTCCTCCCCTGAGAGAGGGGTGAGGACAACAAAATATGTTGTACTGCCAATTAGAATTATCAGTTTACATGTCCAGCGGACATGTGTGCAAATTGGGCAGCTATGTATGGGGCGTAATTTTTTTGTGGGTACAGATTGCCCTTTTTTTTATTTAATTTTTCAGGTGAAAGTGGAATGTGAGGTAGAGGAAGTAGGTATATTTGGGGAGGTAGGTTGGGGAGGTAAACAGACAAGACAAACAAGACGCATACAGGGGCAGAGTTTGACACAAGGGGTGGGTGAACACAATTGATGGGGAAGGATGTTTGGAAATCGCAAGCCCATGAGCCCACAGATGGTAACAGTGGAACTGAGATCCCCACCCATGGGTAGTCACCACTGCACCTTCACAGCCCCGAGGGTGGCTGTGCTGGGGGAAGAGTAGGACGGGCAGGCTCACCCATGAGATGGACCACTCTCGCCTCGAGCTGGCATAGAGGATCAGCGACTGAACACTGGATCTCCCTACGCACCACAGCCCGGACCCTAGCAAGGGTGACAGGTGGCCCTCCTCCGCCCACGCTTGCACAGGGAGTCGAGCCCCATCCCCTGCAGCGCTTCCACCCGAAGGTGGCACAGGATCAATGGAGGAGGGGAGCCCGGGCTGGGCACCAGAGCCACTGGTGCCAGGTGCACTCGCCAACTGAGGAAGGACAGGTGGGTCCACTGGGACTGACCTTCCCATACGTTCTGTGATTAGGTGTATTTAATTACAACATAAACAACAGCATTCCAGATTAGTTGTAACAGCATGCAGTAATATTCCCATTAACCCAACACACCAAGGTTCCAGCAGTTGAACAGCAAGCATAACACATGCATATATTGAACAACAGTGGATATTCCAACAGCATGCAGGGATGTTTGGTAGCAACAGGCCACCATGAACGTGGTGTTTGAACAGGGCACATGCATCAACATCAATGCAAGTATTTATAAAACAATAGGACATATGTCCCAACAAATATTTAAGATTACACATACCCACTGAGGTGTGGAATTGCATGGTTTATGCACACACGGTAGGGTGTAGAAAAAACATTGGTTAATATCTTATAATGACCTTTTAGTCTACACTACATTCCCAGTGACTGCAAGTGTATAAACCCTACCTGTATTATTACACTTCCTACCATACATTAGGTTGTGTCATGGGTTTGGCTAGTTCAATATATGCCTGACCTATTGTCAAAGGAAAAATATACTTTAAAAATTATCAAAACACAGTAGGTTCAGGTTAAGGCACTTTAATCTTGCAGCAAGGAGATAAAAACGTGCTAATACAGAGTTTGTCATCATCATTTAGTAATAATTGCTTTCATAATATTCTGCTGATTTATCAATTTTTGTGAGAAACTTCCTAAGGAAAACAATGTGGCCTTGGCTACCACCAGTTAGATATATGCAATGTTACCATTCAAGATACTATGGCTAATTCAAGCACAAAGCAAGAAGTTAATTTCTCTAACAATCCTTTGTCTATATTATCTCTAAACTTCTGCAGCTGCACATGTTCTCATACTTTGAACAGAGCTGATTGTTTAAAATCATTACATTTACAGGATATAGCATTGTTCATTCATTCTCTCCTGACCTAGCAGATAACCACCTGCTTCTCAAGTACATTTCCAAAAGGCATAAACATGAATATTACTGTGCTAGCAATTACTAAGTCAGAGGGCATCTTACAAGTTTCAGAAAGCACACTGCAGTTTCAAAAAGCATCTTTTCAGTCTCATATGAAACTCAACTATATATAAAACAGTGCATATAAAATAGAATGAAAAACATGTTAACGTATTTAGTTTCTAATTAGCATTAAGCACGCACACATTAATACATATTTTTCTGACATTTCCCCCCTGTTAATACTTTTTAATTCTATTTTCAAAAGGAATAAACAGTTTGCTTCTTTCCGAACCTCTTCCATTCAGGATTTGCAGTTAAGAAAGTCATTCAGTTTAAAACTTTATGAAAGTGTTTCACATTATAACAATTCTTCAAATTCAGTACTTTGATACATAGTCTCAGAAACTGATATATCTATAAATTCTTTGATTATTTTTTTTCATGCAGGGGATACCACAACAAATACAAGCTCCTTTCAGGAGCAATTCCACACAAATGGCAATCAAGATGTTCATTAGGATGGAACCCCACCCCCCAAACAAATTCTGGAAAAAGTCCATCAGAGGGTTTGGGCCTGGCTTGGTCATGGACGACACTTGCTGTATCACCTCAAGGTGGTCATTTATCTCATGTTGATGATCTGGTATATACGCACAGCACTCTTCTTTAATTAAAGCACATGTACCACCCCTCGCCGCTAGGGTGAAGTCAAGAGCCATTCAGTTCTGGACCACTACAGTTCTCATAGCATTCAGTTCATCAGTTATCAGTTCAAGAGCAGAAAAAGTTGCATTACTCATTACTTCGAGAAGTTTGGACAGTTTTTGCAGCTCCCAAATTGATTTTACTGCGCCATATGCAGGTAATATGCCTGCCCAATATAACAGCATCACTCAAGTCCATGTGCGTCAGTTTGGTACCCACAGTATGATGGTCTTTCCAGCCCGCCTCGATCTGTCCCACTGGATTTTCAGGCTTTCTGACAGCTTTCTTAGCTACATCTCGGGTATTTCAAATATTTCCCTGAGGCAAAACTGCAGTGTGCCGTATGGCTGGGACTAGGTACCCCAAAAAACAACTGCCGGACCAATTCTCAGGTAACCATTTATATGCTTTTTTACCACACACAAAATAACAATCCTCTACCTTAGTAGTTACTTTGTTACGAAATGGCTGCCCTGCATGAAACATTTTACTATCTATTACAGATAATTGTTTAAAAAGTACAGGATTATGTTGCACTTGGTCAATAGTGTTATGCATGGACTCAAGAAATGAGTCATAATTTGAACTACAAGTTCCACCCATTTTGTTTGCTTTGGTATAATATTTATAATGTACAGTCAAATTACACTTGCTCCAACCCACTTGAATTGTGTCATTCTTATAAAAACATACAATTCCCTTTTGTGTCACAGGCAAATACAGTACTACCTTATCATATGTTTTAATAGATACTGTATCATAAACCAGATTTTCCAAGGTCTCATTGACCCCTAGGGGGACTGCAGTCATTAATAACCCCCCCCCGTATGCTGTTGGTATGGCTGTGCAGATCCAGCAGTTCGAAACATTAAAAGTCTCAGCATACACACGTGTAATTGCCTGATAAGTGTTAAAGTTTGGGTGCCAGTCTATGTTCGGCTCATCACTTTTAATCAGTTCAACTTTTGTGGCAGGAAAAAGGAAAGGCCACAACAAATAGAACAATGTTATCGGTATAGCTACCAGAATAATCATGCAAGTTTTCTGAGGTTGTTCAGTGTCTCTGTTTGCTCTATACCTGGTCATTTTGTTCTCGTTGTACAACAGTAACAAGGTTTTTGTCCAGTTCAAAGTTCTTAACCAGTTTACAGTGTGTCAAATGAATCCAGGACACTTGCTCCGCGATCTTGACTGCAGTGGGTGTCGACAGTAGTACCTGGTATGGCCCTTCCCACTTCAGAGAACTCCAGTTTTTTCTCTTCACTATCTCCACCCAGACCCAGGTGCCTGGGGCTACTGCTGCTTCCGATGGTTTTGTTTGCTCTTTATCTGAAACAGAATTTAACTGCAAAAGTTTGTTATTCAAAAATTGCCTCATATACCCTGCAAGTGAACTGTCAGCCTCTTGCTCTGCAGACATGAGAGGTTTCCATTGAGGCGTATAATATGCCCTCCGAAACAGAACTTCAAAAGGTTTAACCCTTTTGCATTTGGAACAGTTCTCATGCTCAACAGTGCCAGAGGTAAACAGTGCACCCAGTTCTTTTGTATCTCACTAATCAATTTTCTAAGTTTATTCTTCAACACCCCATTATGCCTCTCTACTAATCCTGCAGATTGGGGGTGGTATGCACAATGGTTTTTCAGCGATATCCCAAAATAGCAACTAAGTTGTTGTATAGTTTGCTTTACAAAGTGTGTGCCATTGTCACTATAAATCGTTTCCGGTATGCCAAATCTAGGAATAATTTCGTTAACAAGGACTTTTGCAACAGTAGCTGCATCTGGATTTTTAGTTGGAAAAGCTTCCACCCATTTGGAAAACATATCTACAATGACAAGGCAGTACTTCTTATTTTCACATTTGTTCAGTTCTATAAAATCCATACAAATAGTATGAAACGGATACGGTGGTATAGGGAAACTCCCTTGCTTAGGTTTCAATGCCCCTTGTGCATGATGCTTGTTACAAACATGGCATGCTACACAAAATTTTTTTGTGTAATTAGTAAATCCATACATCGTAAACACTCGATTCACTAACTGTACCGTCCCCCCTGTTGAGACATGGCTCTGCCCATGGCTCAACAAAGCTGCATATCTAAACAAGTTAGATGGTAAGATTGGTTTCTTTTCTTTGGAGATGTACAGTCCCTTCTCAAGGATTGCTCCTCGTTTTATCCACTTTTGCTTTTCTACATTTGTAGTAAGTGTCTGCATTGTTTTTAACATTTCTAAATCTAAAATCTCAGATGGTTGTAATTCCTCACTCAAAAGAAAAACTTCTTAAGCTGAAGCTGCTTGTTTTGCAGCTGTATCAGCCCTCGCATTACCTTTTGAAATTCTATCTTGTTGCTTGGTATGAGCTACGCATTTGCAAGTAGCTACTTTCTGAGGTAACTGAATAGAGTCTAACAAATCTAAAATAAATTGTGCATGGTTAATTGGTTTACCAGTAGATGTTATCTTTCCTCTATTTTTCCACTGCTGCGCAAAAACATGTACAGTAGAAAAAGCATACTGACTGTCAGTAAAAATGTTTATTTTCTTACCTTTTGCTAAGGTACATGCCCTCGTCAAGGCAATCAATTCTGCTGCTTGTGCAGATAAGTTGTGTGGTAAAGACTTTGCTTCTAAAATCTCGATAGCAGAAACTACTGCATACCCCACTAGATTCTGTCCTGTAGGACCCCTTCTGCATGAGCCGTCCACATAGTATGTCACCTCGGCATCATCCAAGGGAACATTTGTAAGGTCTTTTCTAGGTAGTGTCTTTTGCTCAGTCTCCTGCAGGCAGCAGTGTGGTTTGCCATCTGCAGGGGTTGGGAGCAAGGTTGACGGATTCAAAGTTGTGCATCATTCAATTGTCATATGAGGTTGGCTCAACAGTATAGTCATACAGGAAAAATGTCTAGCAGGAGAAAGATATGCTACTTTTTCTTGCAGTAAAATAATCACGACTGCATGAGGCACTCTCAATGTGAGATAGTGGAACAATACTACTGAGGCTGAAGCCTGCACTGCCATTGCAGCTGCGACTACTGCTTGTACACAGTGGGGCAAGGATCACGCCACTGGGTCTAACTGTGATGAATAGTAAGCTATGGGGCGTTGTTTGTCCCCATGCTGTTGTGTTAACACTGATGTCATATAACTTTGCTTACAGTCTACAGTTTGGAAAAATCGCTTATGATAGTTTGGTAATCCTAAAACTAAGAAAGAAGCTATCAGTTGTTTCAGTTTGCAGAAAGCTGATTCTGCTTCTGGTGTCCACTGTAATAAATCTTATGCTGCCATCAGCTTTTTGAATATCAAATTAGTCAGCAGAGCAGACTCCAAAGCATAGTGTGGTATCCAACTCCGACAAAAGTTAGTAGTACCCAGGAAGGACATAATTTCCTTCTTGGTAGTCAGTCTAGGTGCTTGTAATATTGCTGTTTTTCTGTCTTCATCTAATATTCTGCCTTCTTTGGATATTACATATCCCAGGTATTTAACCTGTTTTTCCAAAGTTGCAGTTTGTTTTTGTTTACCTTGTGTCCTTGAGTAGCTAAAAATTGTAATAATGCTATGGTATCCTCTCTGCATTCTTGCTGGGTGGGGGCTGCCAGCAGAATGTCGTCTACATAAAGTAAAATCTGACTACCTTTCGGTGGGATAAATCCTGCCAGGTTACTTGCCATTTCTTGTGCGAATATTGTTGGACTTTCACAATATCCCTGTGGTAGTCTCGTATATGTATACCGTTTCCCCTGAAATGTAAATGCAAACCAATGTTGGCTGTCTGGGTGTATCGGTACTGAGAAAAATGCATTGCTAATATCTACCACAGAAAAATACTTCTGTTGAGGTTTCAAATCATTCAATAAATTGTGTGGATCTGGCACCGTTGGTGCCCTGGGTATAACTGCGTCATTTACAGCTTGTAAATCTTGGACCATATGCCATTCCCCGTTCGCTTTCCTAACAGAAATAAGGGTGTATTACATGGTGAATCAGGAGATTCTATTAAGACTCCTTCCTTAAGTAAGGCTGCTATTATAGGTTTGATTCCTATTTCTGTATCCTTTCTTAAGGGATACTGTCTTTTTTGAGGTCTAAATGCTGATTTTGGCATAATAGTAACTAGTCCTGCTGTACGAATAAGTCCTACATCTGATTTCCCTGTTGACCAGAGAGTCTCTGGTATGTCTCGTAAGGCTTTTTCCTCTTCCTCTAGTAAGAGTGCTACTCAGCTATCCTCACTTGCCTGTGAGTGCACAGCTGGATGTGTCTGTGTTATCCAGTTTAATTTCTGCCTTTGTACTCCTTGTTCAGAGAGTTCTAACTCTGTCTGTTTTTCCCACCTTGTGACTTTTTCTCCTAGGTCTGCCCACTTCAAATTTTTATCTTTAGTTAAGCTTACATGTGGTAATCGATTAGATTTGTAAGTGCTAGGAATTCCTGGGGCAATGAACAGCTTACTACACTGTTTCCTTCTGTGTCCCAGTACAAATTTCGTAATACTGACCTATTAGCATGGTTTCTAAACAGTTCTTGCTCATATTCTTTATCAGGTCCTGGTCTGCTACTGTAATATAGAGTGCAATGCAACAAATGCTGTTTATCAGTGTCAAGGGAGGGGGATTTACTGATGGCTACATTCATCAGTTCTTTGGTTACTGCCCCTGGACCAGTCGTAACCAAGTCCTGGCTGTACCAATAAAATGTTTCACCCTCCGGTCGCACTACAAAAGTATCCATTTGTCACTGTGCTTCCATACCCTGCATAGTTGGAACTACGGCTATGCCAGATATCTGCATTAAATCTCTGCCCAAGAGATTCACTGGGCATTTTGCAGAAACAACAATTTTGCTTTTCTGGGTCATCCCTGAAACAGGGTCAGTTATCGATATGCTGTGGGAGAGTGGCTCCTGATACAGCTGTCCATTAGCTGCTTTCACTAATATGTAGTCTAGTGATTCCAAATTTTCTGGTAGTTTGGAAGGATGTATCAGGGTCCGTGAAGCCCCTGAGTCACAGAAATTTGACTTCCCTCCCCTCTACCAGAAGTGTAACTTCCGGTTTTGTGTCTGCTAAGTAGAGCTCTAAGCTCAATAATGCTAAGTCCAAAATTTCATTTTCTTCATTATCTATGAATTCATGTACATCCTCTATTCCTTCTGTCACATCCTCTACCCTTGCTACCACATTTGCATTTGTCTTTTCCTGTTCATTCCTATCCAGTGATTCTTGACTATCATATAGTCATTCCTCACCCTCCTTATCTTCCGTGGTTACCTTCTTATTTAGCCTGCAATCCCTTGCCAAATGTCCCTTTTTCCCGCATTTGAAATATTCACCCCTTTTCTTTCTCTCTTCAAAGTCTTCTGATCGTTTATCAGATTGTTTGTTTCCCCTGGGTATTTTTCTTACCCTTCTTCCTAGTTTGTACTACAAAGACTTCTGACCCATCTTCTACTGCAAATACTTGAGTTTTCTTTTTCTTTTTGCTATTAAAATGCCTTTCGGCATGTCTTGCATATTCAAGTAATGACTGTAATCTACTTGTACGATGATCTACCATGTGTTTTGTAATAAAGCTGCTAATGGGCGCAATACTGCCTTCTAAGAATGCATTCTTTAGCTGTTGCTAATATGGGGAATCATGTGTTTGATCTTCAGGTACCTGCATTCCGTAATGGTTATTAAAACATTCTAATAATCTGGCATAATATCTATCAACAGTTTCACCTTCTTGTTGTATGCATTGATTAATGCAAGTCCAATCAGCTCTAGGCTTCCATTTCTCAGAGATTCGGCCTGTCAGACCTTTCACTCTGTTGTCCAGCTCTGCATTACTATGTGGTAGTGGTCTAAGCTCTGCGTCACGGGGATTCCAGTTGCCACTGATCATGTATCAATCTGGACCTACAATTTGTCTAACTACTTTTTCTACTTCTTCTCCATTCAAATGGTAACTTAGCCTCATGCCCTGTAAGTCTCCTAAGAATTTTCTAAAATTAACTTTTGGATGGGGAATTCCCTCTGTGGCTTTCCAGATGTCTTCCGGTGTCCATGGTCTATATACTAGAAGAGTCGGATCCTGTCCTGCCTGTGGATTTGGTACTTCTATGCGTGGACATATCTCTTCCTCACTCATAGCTTGTGAATTTCTATTTATTTAGTATAATTCAATATCCCCTCTGAAGTTGCGTGTTCGAGACCTGGTCTCGATAGGATCTCTGACAAATGGTTTTGATTTTGCAGGAACAGCTGGGTATAGCGGAGGTGGATCAGCTTGTCCACTCGCTTCATATTCCGGTAAAGGATGCGGAGGGGGCGGAGGAGGGGCTGTCACTATTACCAAGTTATTATCTTCTTTATCTAAGAACATTGCTTTTGAATTTTTAATGTTTTGTTCCCTGCGGTTTGCTTCCTCAAGCCACCTGTGTGCCTGAGGGACTCCTAATTGTCGTTGCTTTTTTAGCTGACCTTTTGTGTCTGTTTTAAGTTGTCTAACAAGTTTAATAAGTGAAGATTTATCTAAGTTACCATCAAATTTGTATTTATCAAGCCATTTTGTATAATTATCGGCATGCTGTAATTGCATATATTTCGCGTCTTTGGTTAGGGGCGGGTCTCGGGAACTTTTCGTGCACTGATTTCCCATGTTGCCTTAGCTAAGTTAAAAATTGTTACGTAACACTTCTTATCACGTGGTACCACGATTTTACACCTTTTCACAGTTTATCTAGAATAACTGTCTACCTATTCTGTTTCCCGATCTATGACAAGACAGCAATCTTTTTGTCCCTGATCTGCACACGCAAATCTCCCTGACAAAACAGTATTGTAACAAGTCCCTGATCTAAAACAGAAAAAGGGTAAATTCCTCCTTACCTGACCCTCCGTGAGTTGATCCACCGGAACGTTGACTCGTCCTCCAATGCCAGATCAGAAACAGTGGCTGGCCTCTTTCGAACGACAATTCAGTCGGACGTCTTTCAAAACAGAAGAGCCGATATGGCCACTTCTCCATACGGGTACATGCCACTGGGCCCAATTCTGAACTGGGCCTAGAGTGAGAGGTACTTCCTGGTCCGAAGGACCAAACTGTCAAAGGAAAAATATACTTTAAAAATGATCAAAACACGGTAGGTTCAGGTTAAGGCACTTTAATCTTGCAGCAAAGAGACAAAAACATGCTAATACAGAGTTTGTCATCATCATTTAGTAATAATTGCTTTCATAATATTCTGCTGATTTATCAATTTTTGTGAGAAACTTCCTAAGGAAAACAATGTGGCCTTGGCTACCATCGGTTAGATATATGCAATGTTGCCATTCAAGGTACTATGGCTAATTCGAGCACAAAGCAAGTAGTTCATTTCCCTAACAATCCTTTGTCTATATTATCTCTAAACTTCTGCAGCTGCACATGTTCTCATACTTCGAACAGAGCTGATTGTTTAAAATCATTACATTTACAGGATATAGCATTGTTCATTCATTCTCTCCTGACCTAGCAGATAACCACCTGCTTCTCAAGTACATTTCCTAAAGGCATAAACATGAATATTGCTGTGCTAGCAATTACTAGGTCAGAGGGCATCTTGCAAGTTTCAGAAAGCACACTGCAGTTTCAAAAAGCATCTTTTCAGTCTCATATGAAACTCAAGTATATATAAAACAGTGCATATAAAATAGAATGAAAAATGTGTTAACTTATTTAGTTTCTAATTAGCATTAAGCACACACACATTAATACATATTTTTCTGACACCTATATCTGACATTAACTGTCCAGGATGCTGATGTTACTGCTACATATTTCTTGTTTGCATTTATATTTCTTTATCTACATATCTGGGATGTTTTCACATGACATTTTCAGTTTGATTTGTACAGAACCCTGCATTTCTTGACACACACTCACATTTCTGGTGAATAATAACATGCTACACATGTGCCAGGTTTACTTATTCATGCCAGCCAGTAAATGACTATTGTGGACTGTATATATGTTTCACAGCTACTAGCACTTCCATCACCCACTTTATATGGGACTGCATAACTCTGTGTTGCCAGCACATTTTGAAACAGTACTGTTTGCATAATGCAAGGATACAACAACATTTCAAGCTCTGTGACACAGACACACTCTGGGTTTTAGACCTTTATTAATGACATTGCACACTTTTCCACAGGCTCACTCCTTTATTTGATTTAATGGTGTTTATGGCAGTCATGTTCAAGACATATTATACCTTTATTAATAGGTTAAAACACTCTTTTTTCAGGCTCACTCACTTATGTTATATGAAAGTGCCTGCAGAGATATTATTCCAGACATTTGTTACCTTTCTTAATGGGTTACTATACTCTTTTTCTGACTCTCTGATGTTTTTATCTGGCAGTACATGGAGAGGACTTATTCAGGCAATTCTGTGGCTGTTTTATTGGACTACAACACATTCTTTCAAGCTCTCAAATAATATTTTATATAACAATACGTGCAGAATAATCACTAACCTGCCTGGTGGCGCAACCTTAGCAGCCTATCAGCATAGGCTTGCTGATTCATAACACGGTCACCTGCAGCTGTAAAGTAAATGAAGGGATATTGAAACATACCTATCCATTATACATACTCCATTATCAATTCTTACATACTGCATTCCATAGCTACATACTCAGTTGTGGAGCATCCTGCATACCACAGGCCTCCTGTATCCACTGGTTCAGGCGGTCCTGCTTTCGTCTCTTCAGGTCTGCATGGTGGTGACGGACCTGTTCACCAGTCTGGGGAACGCCTGTGGCACTGGTGAGGTCACGAGCTAACAGGTTCTAAGCCTCTGCCTTGTACTCCGTCCATTGGAACTGGCCCTGTAGGAGTCTTGACTTGTGATGGTGGACAAGGAGCCAAACCATGTATTTTGACTCCTCGATGCCCCAACGTTGTGCTCGGAAGCGTGAACCCTCTCCTACACCTGCCATTCTGACTGCAAATGTGTGCTACAATCAGTTATTGCAAGTATTCCCGCCTATGGAGCTTAAATATGCCGCATTTCCCGCACTTTTTTGTGATTGGCCGTTTTGTAAAATACTCGGCTGTCTGCAGACCTGCTTAGTAATGGTTAAACTAACATTCGTAAGTATTTGAATGTTAATGGTGGCTGCTTCCCCTATGTTGTCATGGCTTAGTGGTTCTGTACTTTGATTGTGATGCACAGGGTCCTAGGTTCGAACCTTGTCATTGTTTTATTTTCATACTGTCTAGACAGGCTAGGGGGTGTGGCTGCGTTTAAGCAACTTAGCTCTACGTTGCTCCCTGGTGCCCTGGTTGGCGCGACGTGCACGTCCGCGCAAACACATTGCACTGGGTAAAGCGCTATTAAACCATGGGCACCTGTGTTTAGCTGGGTAAAGCGCTATTAAACTATGGGCACCTGTGTTTAGCTGGGTAAAGCGCCATTAAACTATGGACACCTGTGTTTAGCTGGGTAAAGCATTGCTTAACAGCAGCCTATTATATATCTGGGTCCTTTAAAAATATTTATTTTCTTCACTGATACATTGGCCATGTCACTGCTTTTAATACCATTTTAATCATATATGTCTAGTATTATTTCAAATACTGATTTAAAACATAAATATGAAGGGGAGTGGTGGGACTTGAACCGTGAATGCCTCCTCTTTGTGCATATGCTCTACCATTACGCTATTGCAATTTGGTGTGATTTGCATAAACATTCTTTCTTATGCTCTTCCATGTCGGAATTGCTTACTATGGCTATGCAATGGGCACGCACGCGCAAATTCAGGCAGCTATTTGGGGAATTTAAAAAAATATATTTAATATTTTGAATTTTAGACCTATGATAGGGGTTTACAATATCAAGGAGTGTGGTGTTGGGTGCAGGGACATTTGAGCTGACTCGGTCTTGTGTGTGCTTCTTTTACTTTTCAAACACTTGCAGGGGCGTGGACATTTAGACTGCTTGGCAGTCCGACACGCCCCCTGTTTTCTTACACAGTCCTTGTAAGACTTATGGTTGAGTCAGCGTGCCCTCATGCATATTCTTGGCACGCTGACATCATACCATTCAACTGCAGCCTCCGAGTAGGACTTATATGGAGGATTTGTGAATCCGGGGGAAAGTCTCAGTACACTTGTATGTAGATGTAGTGACCACAGGTTATGAAACAGCAACAAAGTCTCATTAAACTTGCATGTAGATGTAGTGACCATAGGCTATTGAAACAATGACAGACTCTCAGTAAATGTGTATGTAGATGTACTGACCACAGCTTATGAAACAATGATAGTCTCAGTAAACCTGTATGTAAATTAGTTTTTCAGATTCAATTAGATTATTTTAGATTATGTATTTAGATTAGATTATTAGATTAGTTTCTCAGTCCCTTCAAAACATGAATGCCACAGATGTGGGAAGAGAAAGGGGATTTAAAAACAGAGTAGCACAATTCAAGTTTCTTGGATAGGGATGTCTCGTTGAATATTACTATCTCTGAAAGCACACAGATTTTATAGGCATCATTTTGGCAAGTAGGTCAAATTCTCTGATTTAACTAGCAACCACTGTGTTAATTCTGATTTTTTGTATTCCCCATCAGCACTGGAATGTTTTATATATTTTTGTTGAGACACTATTTGTAGCTATGATGACATCATCTCAGTAATATATGCTGAAATGAATGTGTATGTTGCAAAATTAGTTCTATATATTTGGAAACCACCTCCTTCACCGTTATATGTTGACATACCACACCTTCAAAACTGAAAGTCAACAATTCCACTATAGTTAACCTCCATCTTTTACCAACTCACCAGCCATGCCTGTCAACCGCTTAGAGCAAGAAATCTAGAAAAAACATGTATAAAAGTCAGACAGAGGCCCAAAATAGGGACATTTTAAATACTGCTCTTACAAACTTAGAAAGTTGATAGGATAATAGGTTTTCCATTAAGATGAATTTTTGAATGGTATGAAGTTTAAAACTCAAATGTCTGTCATTATTTTCTAACTTCAACTGTTAATGATTTACCACTAATTTGCCAGAAAAACACAATTTTATGAAAAACAGACCAAAAATATTAGGCAAAAATCTGGACATTCTTCAAAAATCTATACAGTTGAGAGGTATGTGACACCAGCACAAAGTAAATGTTTAAGTATATTATAAGAAGAAAACACTTTTAATTTGCCTGAACAGTCATTTTTAGGTCATAAAGCTTTTGGCTTCCAGCCATTTGGCATTTGCTTTAATTTTAAATATTTTTGCAGAGCTATAAATATGCACAACGTGTCTGATATCAAAATATTAATCACTCATATAAAGGATTTGGTCATAATCATGTCCCAGTAGTACATGTTGTTTTTTCAGCAAAGGCAAAAACTAGCAAACATTTAGGTTTATGATTACATAGTATTTTATTGTTATTCATTGTTCACAAAGAAAATAATGCCTTGTAAATATATTTGAAATATATTCAATTAGTATATTTACCTTTATTGAAATTGGTAAAATTCATAAAACAGAACCAAATAAAATAGGGCTATCAGGTCTGTTCAAGAGAAGATGTTGATTATTAACACTGGTACATTGTGGTCATGGTTCAGAAAAAAATAGTAACATTAGCATTAAGGATCTAGTACCACAGTCTAAGCAATGCAGACTGAAAGTGATTAGTAACAGAGCAGGGGATCAAACAGCAGTAGAGTCTGACATGTAGCAGATGTAGCAAATAGAGGAACACACAGAAGGTAAAGAGGAAAGGAATGCTGAGAAAAGTGTGTGGGAGGATGAGTAAAAACATAGGTACAGTTTTTTTTTTTTTTACTTACTGAAATAGGTGTCATTTTCTATTTTTGCAAGTGGTGTAAATGGGAAAGATTGCATGGGGAAAGCGTGGATAAGAAGGAAAAGACAGGGAAAACAGCAAGTATATCTGAGCATATAAGACAGACAAAGACCAACAGGGGAGATTCTGACACATATCAGGAGAGGGTATGAAGGCAAAGAGACAGACAGAAGGAGGATAAGAGGTAAAATAAAGAACTGATCTACAAACAGAGGTTAGAATGGAATATAAGGATGGGGAGTCCTGTGATGGGGAATAGTGTAGAGTGTCAGCAGCCAGAAAAACTACACAGTGCTGTAACCAACCAAACGTCAGTCACCACCATGAATATCTTCATGACTAGGCTCAGGCATTGGCAGCCTGCTGATCAGGGCAAAGCAACTGTGTGACTCTACTAGCTGCATAGGAATGTGGTCCTTGTTGCCAGTCTGGATGTACATCTGACTGTACAACATAGTCATCAAGTTCTCTACTTCTTGCTGAGTGACCCAGTGTGTGCTCCCTGTGCTAGCCCATGAGATGGAGATATTTTCCCCACTGGAGAAACAGCACCAAAGGGAAGCATTGAGCCTTCATGGTCATCCTCTTCAGAGTGCCTTCCATCACCCAGCACAGATGAGCCCTGGAGACCACTGGCTACCCTGCAGGTAATCAGAACACACAGGTGTATAATGTGGCAACTGCTACCTCACCTCAACCATAACTGCAAAGGATACTGCATAAAATGAAAACAGAAATATATATATAGATATAGAAAGAAATAAAGTAATAAAAGAGAAACACATTAAAAAGGTGAGGACATGCATAAGCAGAGAAAAGGAATATAAAACATTTATCTGCACTGTGGTCAATTTTGTTACCTTGTATAGGACCTGAGGAAAAAACATGAAGTTATGTATGCAATGACAAAGCAAAGGCAATGTAAAGAATTAAATAGATTTTGCAAACAGATATCTAAGCACAGAATATTAGTACATGGCAAGTTATCTATCTATGCCTTACTGTCAGGTAATAATTCAATTACACTGTGCCTTGCAGTATTATGCTGGCTGATACTTTTAGAGCACTTTGTAAATATTTCTACATGACTGCTATTATCACTATAATATCTCTAAATTTATAATATGATTGCTTAAGTTAGTATGTATCGCTAACCGTATTAGTCTGTAAATATTGTATGTTTACATGCATCTTATTCTGTTTTTGTATAATACTGCTTGTATCTACTAACTGCTTTGAATTTTATATACTATTATATTAACTCCCTTGTGGAGCTTTTCTCCCAGACCTCCACTGACAATGGGCTCTTTTGGGCCAGTAGACGTTCCTGGTAAACAAATTCCAATACACAAATAAATAAGTAAATGTCAATTATCAGTCACACAGGATGTCTGACACTGTCAAAGGCTACCACTGTCACACAGTATGAGGGAAAGAGCC
This sequence comes from Protopterus annectens, assembly GCF_019279795.1. NCBI lineage: Eukaryota > Metazoa > Chordata > Ceratodontiformes > Protopteridae > Protopterus > Protopterus annectens. The sequence goes on from NC_056743.1 coordinate 1,377,753,025, forward strand.
AAGAAAGCTGCCAACCACCACCACCATCTCCTGAACAGTTTCTTACCACATTAATGATATCAACTGCAGCTGATGCAGCCTACATGAGGACAGCCATGGCCTATGAGAGACCATGGCATGCGTACATCTCCCTAGTATATCAACTAGAATACACACAGGACATGTGTACATTGGTAATACAGCCTAGGCTTATATGCCAACATCAGGAGGAATTAGCCATGTGCCAGACATTCACATACCCAGGGTACGATGTGTACCACTTTTGCCATTGGGAGTCAAATGGTCATGTTGTCTGCTCACCATGACATGCTGTCAAGGAAAGTGTGCAAGAATAGCAGGGAGGTCTAATAGGAATTGTGTGTGTGTGTGTGTGTGTGTGTGTGTGTGTGTGTGTGTGTGTGTGTGTGTGTGTGTGTGTGTGTGTGTGTGTGTGTGTGTGTGTGTGTGTGCATGTGTGTGTACATGCGCGCACGTGTGAGTTGGGGTGCTGTGATTCACACCTCAGAGTGCTAGGCAGAGAAGAATGTCTGTGCAAAATGAAGCAGATATTCTGTCTGCCAAGGCAGCCAGCATTACACAGATACTACACTATGGGTGTGGGTGCATATGGCCACTACAGCAGAAGGAGCCAGAAACACAGGCACCACTTAGAAGCATAAATACTTGACTGTGTAGGCAGTGGTGGATTTGATGGTTGCTGACGATGCAGTAGTTAGTGACAGAAGCACATGCAGTCCATCGGAAGCAGCAGTATATAGATGCAAAGCCTGTGGTGAGTTTGGAGGGGGGGGTGACACTACATCAGAACATGCCAGATGTAGAGACAATTGGTCAGAAGCCGCAGCACATAGATGTGAAAACTGGTGAGTCTGAGAGGTGTTGACAGCACAGCACAGGATGGAGTGCCCGAGGCACATGCAGCTTAGATAGCTGAGTAATATCAGTGGATGAACACAGGTATGAATACCATAGAAGGAGGTGGGAAGCATAGCAGAGCCAATGGCAGAAAGTCAGGTATTACCAGTATGAAAAGGTGCATTGCAGGGAATGCTGTTATGAAGAAGCACCAATGCAAACATGAGCACTGAAGCTGAAGTCCTGTACCACAATAACAGCAACTTCATATACATATCTAGATGCTTGGGCACCTATGTCTGTTTTCCAGGATAGAATGACCATTTGTAGTTTGTAGGTACAAGGCTGTATTTTCCTGTTATTTCAATATGTAATTTTGACATTTTTTGACAATTTGAGCCATTTTGCTCTTTCACCCAGTTAACTGAATATTTTCTTGACTAATTCAGTAAATGGCATACTCTCGTGTCAATTTATTCGAAGATTATTACTACTAGTATCATACTTTAGTGCAATATCCAAATCTTCACCTGACCTGAAACTCTACACAATATGTTTTTTTTTCACAGATACCTCTTAATGTGAAAATTTAGGTTTGTGCAATATCTACTAGTGCAATACCCTAAATGGCACATTTTATGCATGTACTGTCTGTAAGTGCCTGTCCTAGTATTACTAAATAGTAACTGTATGTATGTATGTATGTTTCTTTCACTGGGAACAAAGCAACATAATTTCGTTTAGCTGCACTATAACAATAAAGTTTACTTTGACTTTGACTTTTTTCCCAGTAGATGGCTCTGTGACCTTTTTCTAATTTATGTTAAATCAAGAACTTGGATGACACATTAAACTTTTTTCATTGTTACAATAATTGATTTCCATATTTCATGACAGACATTTGATCCTCTTTGCCCTATTGTATTTATACTTGATTTCTTTCTTTTGAATGTGTAGTTGTTTTAAAAAGGATACTTAAATGGATGACGTTTGTTAATTTTTACATAAATAAAGGTGGTTCCATTAATTATTTTTATGCTGCTGAAGCCTTTATTGGTGAAACCAACTTTTTTGTGGCCCTATTGCTGATGCTCTTTTTATTTTCAGTGAATGTAGTTGCTTTCTTAGGCGCTGGGTTTGGTAACTTGTGTTTGCATGTATTTGTTCTTAAATGTATTAGAATGTCTACACTACACAAAAATTGAACATTTCTGGTGATCATTATCCTCCTCAAGACTAAAAAATATACGTTGCCGTGCATTTTGTGAAAAAAATTCCACAGTATTTACAGAACAGTAAACAAACAAACAAACCGTGCTGTCAGTACTGCTCCTTCCTGGTTCACACTTCCTCAAAACTATTATTTACAATGACATCTCCTATAATATATTTAGAGCAAATCTGTTATTTCTACAGAAGGCCCACATCTGTTTAATAGCAGGCTTAGCTTCAAACAGTATAAGGCCTGGGTTTGGCGTAAGCACCTTTGAGATCTGTAAATCTGCAGTGGAAACTATCCCCCGGATTTTGCAAGCCATGCACAGCATGCAGGACTAGTGCAGGAGCTCCAGCAGGCAATATGTCTGCCGTACGATCCAGGAATAACCTGTAGGGGAGTGCACAAACACTCCTGCACTAGTCCTGCACAGACTCGGCCCCTGTATGCAAATTACCCCATTTGCAGGAGAAATCCATGCAAATGAGGTGAATTTGTGATCCAGGAAGCTGGAAACCGGCCGTGCAGGACTAATGTTGTTGATGTTGTTGTGTCTTTCGGCTTTTCCCAGTTAGGGGTCGCCACAGCGGAACTCCGGTCCGCTAATGATTGGCAGTAGATTTTTACATGCTAAGTTGCCAACTCTGATGCACATGGTCATTCACACATGTCTCCACACAGAAGATGCTTTAGCTGAGAATCGAACAGGACAACATCTTACTGTGAGGCGTGCAGGACTAATGCAATCTACAGAAATGTACTCCACCAGTAACGGTGCAGCAGCACGCAAACGGGATCAGGTTAAAAATAAAACAAAATCCCCAAAATAAGCGTTCTAACGAAAATCACTATTCTACCATTATAGTCAATGGCAGGCAGAAGACAACATGCCAGCGAGTAGTGGTTGCTAAGGGGAGAGGCTCAGTGTGAGACATGTAACTATGCATTAGCAGGCAATCTATGCAAATGAGGGGAATGATAGTGAATCCCAGATTTCCCCAGCATGCTAGTCAGCTCCCAACAGTGTAAGAGCAGGAATAGGTTGGTACAAGCCTAGGAGTTAGCTGACATCATAGGGGTGTGTGTCAGGCATACTGTAAGTGGACTGGAGCCTTGTGGCTCAGGTTTGCTCCTAGCTTAGCACAGCTAAGGCAGGTGGTGTGTCTAGGGCTGTATTATCTCACACCAAGAAAACTATGGTGTACACATTGCAACATGAGGCAAATCCTTGTAAAAGGTGCTTACGTCGCGTAAGCGGGTGTGTGCGGCAAGCACCAGGTGTAAAAAAGAAAAAATGGAAATAGCAGCTCTGTGCACATCTGAGCACTCTGTTTGTGCGGCATGACCCCGGGCTTAAAAAGGAAGGCAATGGGAAGGGGAAACCAGCAGTAGGAAGGTAACCAAGGAGAACTAGCATAGCTGCCAGGTGAAATGTATTAGAATCACCCAATTACACAGGCAGCAGATCAGCCCAGCCCAGAACATTACTATAAACCATGCAAACACCTTTCCCTCTGTTTTTTCCCATACTCTACACCACTGGTGTACACAAGAAAGGAAGTTTTAACAAACAAAATAAGAAAATGATAGGGGCTGCAGCAGGCAACATACAACAACATGTGGAAGAGGCTGAGGGTGGTGAGGATGTGAATGCTGTTGACCAACCCACAGTGAGGAGATGGAGAAGAGTGTACAGACCCAGGGTAACCTACCAGGGGCTACATGAGCTGGAGATAGTGGAGTGCTATAGAGTGGACAGGGACCTCCTACAGAAAATTGTTGAGCTGTGCCGGCCACGCCTGACACACCAAACTAACAGAGGGGAACCCATCCCAGTGGGTACCAAGGTATGTGTAGGCCCAGGAATACTAGTCACAGATACCTCCCAAAGCTCAACTGGGGATATCATAGGGATCTCACAGGCATCAGAATCCAGGGTATTCCACCAGTTCCTGGATGCCATGTCAGCACATGCCGGTGAGCACATATAATTCCTCAACACCCATGAGGTGTTGGCCAGCAATATCCGTCTCTTCCACCAAATAGCAGAATACCCTGAGGTAGTGGATGCTATAGACTGCATGAGCATACACATCAAAACACCACCTGATGATCAGGACAGGGTCTACCTCAACCGCAAGAGCTTCCGCTCCATCAACTGCCAGGTCGTGTGCGATGCCCAGGGCATTATAATGAATGTCCCCGGGCCTCTACTGAAAATGGACATGTATCCAGCTAGACTAGCCCGGTCAACAAATGTAAAATAAAATAAAAATAAATAAATAAATAAATAAATACAGTGCGTGCTGGCTGCCCTGGAAGCTATCACGATTCCTACATTTCTCACATCTGGAATCTGATGCAGCTGTGTCAGAGATTTGCCAATGGGGACATCCCTTATGGTCACCTAGTGGGGGATGCTGGTTACACACTTGAGCCATGGCTGATGACACCCATCAGAAATGCACACACGCTCAAACTAGCTAGCCATAATGAGGCACATGCACAGACCAGACTTATAATAGAGCATGTGTTTGGGATGCTCAAGTCATGGTTCCTGTGCCTGGACACATCCAGTGGAGCCTTGCAGTAATCACCAGATACATGTACTCAAATTGTTATGGTATGTGCCATGCTACACAATATGATCCTGCAGATGCAGCTGCAGCAGGAACAGCACGGGGCAGGGCCACACAGCCCCCCACCAGTGCCAAGGCCGGCAGAGGCACATAGTTACTCAGAGGAGGAACAACCTGAGCCTACCCCAGTAGGCAGATGGAGGCATGCCCAGTATGGCCTGGCCTTGGCATAGAGGCAACACATAGCACACACACTGACACATTAGGGACCCAGGGAATGACACCTCTCTGACTTGCACATACAGAAAAAGGGATGCCAAACATGTCACTACCTGTGCTCAACCATGTATAGGGAGTTTACTATGTGCATCCGACATAGGCAGTCCTCCAGCACTATCCTCAATACTGGCACACCCACAAGGTAAGTCACTCTTCCTACCAGTTGCTGAATGGAGTAGTATGTGAAGTTTCCTGTATCTATGGTATGGATGTCAGCATTCATGGGAATCGGGTGGGTGATTGGGATGTCAGCAGATAATAGACATCTCTTGTGGCAGCATACTGGTGTTACCATAATAGCTTGTACTACCCAAGGTGACAAAATTCACTGCAAGAAATGTGTCAACCCACATGTGTGTCCATATGACGCACACATGCCAGTCAGGAGGCTCACATAGCCAGCAACAGTCTCAGCTAGCATGACAGATGTATATAAACACAAACAAAGGCTGTGCTAATGCCTCTGATTGATGGCTATGGAGAACATCAGCCCTAGACCTACACAAATATACTACAACAGTTCAGGTACTGGGATGTTACATCTGAAGGGTAAGAAGTCAGAAACTGAAATGTAGGTCAATCAAACCTAAGGCCCGTACTACAATGAATTTCCTGTTGTCAGTATGATAGGTTAGAATACAGAATGAAATGGAGTACCTGAAATACCAGGACAGACATAGCAAATGTGGACAACTGTCAGGTGTGCTTACCCCCCAGTCCAATGTAGCAATGTTGCAACAGTCATGTGTGCCCCCCAAACTTATGTAGACATGTAGCAACAGTCAGGTGTGCCCTCCAACCCTATGTAGAAATGTAGCAACAATCAGGTGTGCTCCCCCAATCCAATGTAGAAATGTAGTAACAGTCAGGTGTGCCCCCCCTACAATCCCATGTAGAAATGTAGTAACATGTATGTGTAGGTATAATAACAGTGGACCACCAATTACCGGAGCTGGCCAAGGTAGCAGGATAGATCGCAGCATGTGAACACTATGCAGGTGTGTGTGACTTAAGTTGGTGTGTTGTGCATTTTGTGCCAGTGCTCAGTATGTATGCATGTTGAAGTTTGTCCTGGTAGCCAGTGCCCAGTACTGCCGATGACAGGGCCAAGGTATCACAACTGCAGTGCCATACACAATGCTGTCCAGAAAAACACATTCCAGCAGTAAGCCATAGTAAATGTTTGGAAGTAATATGTGCCACCATCTGAAAGATGGACATGGCATGAATGTCGACCCACATATACAAGCAGTATACAGGGGGATGTACCATAGACAGACAGTGTATAATATGTAACTGTCAAATGGACACACCCTTGGAATTGTACAGACAGGTTTGCAGCACATCAATTTGGTTACTAGTCGGGAATACCAATGTCATCTGGCCAAACGCTGGCAGACAGCAAAGGTCATATAAATGATGTATGGAGAAACAGCTGATGTCCCTGCACAAGCCAGCAGATGTGGAATGCCCCATGCACATTTGAGAGTCAGATGCAAGTACTGTCCAGAGCCCACATGCACCCAGCTCACACAACCACCACCCAAAGGTACCTCACCGGTCTCATCCCTGGTGTTGTGAATAAGTACAGTATGAGCCCAACCTGTGTATGGCAATAGTGAAAGTATGCAGCATGCAGAGCAGGTGTTCCATGCAGGTGTATCCCTAGCTGTAAGCAGCACCCACACCACTGAATCAATGCTGACAGATTGTATTGCCATGAACACCTTACACACCTACCCTGTAACCCCAGGAGAAGATAGTTTATTGTAGGACTGACAGAATGCAATGGCCTGCTACATCTGGCCTGCATCACTAGCAAATGGCCTACAGTCATCTGCCAAAGGCCTGTCTCTTACCTATGCTGCCAATGTATGTTATGTCATCGACCCCAAAATAACAACATAACACAGTCCACAGAACACAAATGCAAGGACATCTGGACAAATCACACTAACATGGCCATCATACCTCACTGTATGAAATGTGGACCAACACCAAATTGCTGCTGTGATGAGGTGATAACTATAGGGAAAATATCAGAGTATGTCCGCATGATGTATGGAAACATCAATGGATGTACAACCATGGGATGCATCCCCTCCAGAATGGCATGAGTGTGCAAGAATATGTAGGCTGATGACCACAATACTGGACACAGCTGCATTCACCCTGTGTTCCCCAGGCCATCACTGCAAGCAAGTTTGTCAAGCAGACAGTACTTGATGACATAAATCATTACAGTGTATAACAGTACATATGTCTGAATATCTCTGCCAACTTCAGGACCATGCAGCAGAAGCAGCACAGACATACCTACCTACACTACCCCACCATCCATTGCCCATTATGTACCCATACTGTCAACTGATCTACAGATGTACTGCAGAAACAGTTTGCTAGCTGTAGGTGTAGAACACAAAAGTCTGCACTGGAGTACAAACAATCTGAAATGGAATCACACATTCAATACAGAAGGTCATACTGGGCACAAATTAAGGCCATGTCAGACAGAATACTGAAAGGTCATACTGGACATGCTCACACACTGAAATAACTGAAGCCCATGTCTGCCAACAACAGTGGATCATCCATATCTGTCAGTCGCAGATGTTATTGCATACACCCTTATTATGCACCTGTCATGCTTTGCACACACATTGGATAGGAATACACACATATATCCAAGGACAACACACTATAATAGGCCAAAAGTACACATACAGAGATGCCTGGAAGAGAGTGACAGTCACAAAGAGCCTACCATCATGAGGCCTGTCCCACCCAGCACACATCCAAATGGCTAAAACCACATGATGTGCAAATGTCATTCACCATAGACATTTGCCTCTGGAATCATTAAGCATGATAAGTGTCTATGGTGCTAGTGTTAACTGTGCAACATGACTGTAGAAGTCAGTAGTCATCTAGCAGTTGTATACACATACCTGTGGAATATAAATTTGTGTGTGCCTGAGTGTGGTGTGTCTGCCTGTAGATGAATGGGTTATGGCCCATGCACACCCAATCCCCTCCCCATTGCCTGACTACCGCAAGGCTGCCGATGTCATACACTTTGATATATATCTTTGGGGAAGCAATAGACCAGTAATTTTTGTGGTGCTTACTATAACTGCGTAATACTGTAGTGCGATAAACTAATTAGGTAGGAGTTTTATTCCCAGACATGGCAAGTGTGGATGATTGTGTGTGTGTGTGTGTGTGCGTGCTCCTTTGTCCGTCTAGGAAGCAATGCGTTTGAGTCCATTCACAGACACTACAACTTCCATTGCCCCACTTTGGCAAGTGTGCTGATGTCATCAACTGTGAAATACACCTTTGGGGAAAGGTTAGCTCTGTAATCCCTGTGTCATGCTATAACTGCATAATGCTGTAGTGTGATAAACTAGTTAGGTAGGAGTTCTATTCCCAGACATAGCAAGTGTAGATGTTTTTGTGTGTGTGTTCCATTATCAGTGTGGGGAGCAATGCTTTTGAGTCCATTCACAGATACTACAACCTCCATTGCCCCATTTTGGCAAGTGTGCTGATGTCATCAACTGTGAAATACACCTTTGGGGAAGGGTTATCCCAGTAATCTCTGTGGCACATGCTTTAACTGTGTAATGCTGTAGTTTGATAAATGAATCAGGTAAGAGTTCTATTCCCAGATGTGGCAAGTGTGGATGTTTGTGTGTTCCTTAATCTACCAGTATAAAAAAAAGGCCAATAACCCCCTATTTTATTCCCAGAATCTCTCATCTGCTTACCTTGTCCCCCTGTACTGTCCAACATTGTTGATAACCAAGTGTCAGCATGCTTGATTTCCCAACACAAGGTTTTATCAACTACTTTCCATGTATGGCAATGCTGTCATATCATGATCAGGCATTACCAGCTCTCAGCCTCTGTGCCTCCCAAATCATAAGAAAATATTCCAACAAGCACAGGGCCTGAGACACTTCTTTCTCTAGCACACAGAACCCAAGACCCAGTTGTTCCAGGTTCATGCACTAAACTTGCCTGGTCCTACCCTAACCCAAGGCATTATAAGACTAGTCGGTAAAATAAATAAATAAATAAATAAATACAGTGCGTGCTGGCTGCCCTGGAAGCTATCACGATTCCTACATTTCTCACATCTGGAATCTGATGCAGCTGTGTCAGAGATTTGCCAATGGGGACATCCCTTATGGTCACCTAGTGGGGGATGCTGGTTACACACTTGAGCCATGGCTGATGACACCCATCAGAAATGCACACACGCTCAAACTAGCTAGCCATAATGAGGCACATGCACAGACCAGACTTATAATAGAGCATGTGTTTGGGATGCTCAAGTCATGGTTCCTGTGCCTGGACACATCCAGTGGAGCCTTGCAGTAATCACCAGATACATGTACTCAAATTGTTATGGTATGTGCCATGCTACACAATATGATCCTGCAGATGCAGCTGCAGCAGGAACAGCACGGGGCAGGGCCACACAGCCCCCCACCAGTGCCAAGGCCGGCAGAGGCACATAGTTACTCAGAGGAGGAACAGCCTGAGCCTACCCCAGTAGGCAGATGGAGGCATGCCCAGTATGGCCTGGCCTTGGCATAGAGGCAACACATAGCACACACACTGACACATTAGGGACCCAGGGAATGACACCTCTCTGACTTGCACATACAGAAAAAGGGATGCCAAACATGTCACTACCTGTGCTCAACCATGTATAGGGAGTTTACTATGTGCATCCGACATAGGCAGTCCTCCAGCACTATCCTCAATACTGGCACACCCACAAGGTAAGTCACTCTTCCTACCAGTTGCTGAATGGAGTAGTATGTGAAGTTTCCTGTATCTATGGTATGGATGTCAGCATTCATGGGAATCGGGTGGGTGATTGGGATGTCAGCAGATAATAGACATCTCTTGTGGCAGCATACTGGTGTTACCATAATAGCTTGTACTACCCAAGGTGACAAAATTCACTGCAAGAAATGTGTCAACCCACATGTGTGTCCATATGACGCACACATGCCAGTCAGGGAGGCTCACATAGCCAGCAACAGTCTCAGCTAGCATGACAGATGTATATAAACACAAACAAAGGCTGTGCTAATGCCTCTGATTGATGGCTATGGAGAACATCAGCCCTAGACCTACACAAATATACTACAACAGTTCAGGTACTGGGATGTTACATCTGAAGGGTAAGAAGTCAGAAACTGAAATGTAGGTCAATCAAACCTAAGGCCCGTACTACAATGAATTTCCTGTTGTCAGTATGATAGGTTAGAATACAGAATGAAATGGAGTACCTGAAATACCAGGACAGACATAGCAAATGTGGACAACTGTCAGGTGTGCTTACCCCCAGTCAATGTAGCAATGTTGCAACAGTCATGTGTGCCCCCCAAACTTATGTAGACATGTAGCAACAGTCAGGTGTGCCCTCCAACCCTATGTAGAAATGTAGCAACAATCAGGTGTGCTCCCCCAATCCAATGTAGAAATGTAGTAACAGTCAGGTGTGCCCCCCCTACAATCCCATGTAGAAATGTAGTAACATGTATGTGTAGGTATAATAACAGTGGACCACCAATTGCGGAGCTGGCCAAGGTAGCAGGATAGATCGCAGCATGTGAACACTATGCAGGTGTGTGTGACTTAAGTTGGTGTGTTGTGCATTTTGTGCCAGTGCTCAGTATGTATGCATGTTGAAGTTTGTCCTGGTAGCCAGTGCCCAGTACTGCCGATGACAGGGCCAAGGTATCACAACTGCAGTGCCATACACAATGCTGTCCAGAAAAACACATTCAGCAGTAAGCCATAGTAAATGTTTGGAAGTAATATGTGCCACCATCTGAAAGATGGACATGGCATGAATGTCGACCCACATATACAAGCAGTATACAGGGGGATGTACCATAGACAGACAGTGTATAATATGTAACTGTCAAATGGACACACCCTTGGAATTGTACAGACAGGTTTGCAGCACATCAATTTGGTTACTAGTCGGGAATACCAATGTCATCTGGCCAAACGCTGGCAGACAGCAAAGGTCATATAAATGATGTATGGAGAAACAGCTGATGTCCCTGCACAAGCCAGCAGATGTGGAATGCCCCATGCACATTTGAGAGTCAGATGCAAGTACTGTCCAGAGCCCACATGCACCCAGCTCACACAACCACCACCCAAAGGTACCTCACCGGTCTCATCCCTGGTGTTGTGAATAAGTACAGTATGAGCCCAACCTGTGTATGGCAATAGTGAAAGTATGCAGCATGCAGAGCAGGTGTTCCATGCAGGTGTATCCCTAGCTGTAAGCAGCACCCACACCACTGAATCAATGCTGACAGATTGTATTGCCATGAACACCTTACACACCTACCCTGTAACCCCAGGAGAAGATAGTTTATTGTAGGACTGACAGAATGCAATGGCCTGCTACATCTGGCCTGCATCACTAGCAAATGGCCTACAGTCATCTGCCAAAGGCCTGTCTCTTACCTATGCTGCCAATGTATGTTATGTCGCCGACCCCAAAATAACAACATAACACAGTCCACAGAACACAAATGCAAGGACATCTGGACAAATCACACTAACATGGCCATCATACCTCACTGTATGAAATGTGGACCAACACCAAATTGCTGCTGTGATGAGGTGATAACTATAGGGAAAATATCAGAGTATGTCCGCATGATGTATGGAAACATCAATGGATGTACAACCATGGGATGCATCCCCTCCAGAATGGCATGAGTGTGCAAGAATATGTAGGCTGATGACCACAATACTGGACACAGCTGCATTCACCCTGTGTTCCCCAGGCCATCACTGCAAGCAAGTTTGTCAAGCAGACAGTACTTGATGACATAAATCATTACAGTGTATAACAGTACATATGTCTGAATATCTCTGCCAACTTCAGGACCATGCAGCAGAAGCAGCACAGACATACCTACCTACACTACCCCACCATCCATTGCCCATTATGTACCCATACTGTCAACTGATCTACAGATGTACTGCAGAAACAGTTTGCTAGCTGTAGGTGTAGAACACAAAAGTCTGCACTGGAGTACAAACAATCTGAAATGGAATCACACATTCAATACAGAAGGTCATACTGGGCACAAATTAAGGCCATGTCAGACAGAATACTGAAAGGTCATACTGGACATGCTCACACACTGAAATAACTGAAGCCCATGTCTGCCAACAACAGTGGATCATCCATATCTGTCAGTCGCAGATGTTATTGCATACACCCTTATTATGCACCTGTCATGCTTTGCACACATTGGATAGGAATACACACATATATCCAAGGACAACACACTATAATAGGCCAAAAGTACACATACAGAGATGCCTGGAAGAGAGTGACAGTCACAAAGAGCCTACCATCATGAGGCCTGTCCCACCCAGCACACATCCAAATGGCTAAAACCACATGATGTGCAAATGTCATTCACCATAGACATTTGCCTCTGGAATCATTAAGCATGATAAGTGTCTATGGTGCTAGTGTTAACTGTGCAACATGACTGTAGAAGTCAGTAGTCATCTAGCAGTTGTATACACATACCTGTGGAATATAAATTTGTGTGTGCCTGAGTGTGGTGTGTCTGCCTGTAGATGAATGGGTTATGGCCCATGCACACCCAATCCCCTCCCCATTGCCTGACTACCGCAAGGCTGCCGATGTCATACACTTTGATATATATCTTTGGGGAAGCAATAGACCAGTAATTTTTGTGGTGCTTACTATAACTGCGTAATACTGTAGTGCGATAAACTAATTAGGTAGGAGTTTTATTCCCAGACATGGCAAGTGTGGATGATTGTGTGTGTGTGTGTGTGTGCGTGCTCCTTTGTCCGTCTAGGAAGCAATGCGTTTGAGTCCATTCACAGACACTACAACTTCCATTGCCCCACTTTGGCAAGTGTGCTGATGTCATCAACTGTGAAATACACCTTTGGGGAAAGGTTAGCTCTGTAATCCCTGTGTCATGCTATAACTGCATAATGCTGTAGTGTGATAAACTAGTTAGGTAGGAGTTCTATTCCCAGACATAGCAAGTGTAGATGTTTTTGTGTGTGTGTTCCATTATCAGTGTGGGGAGCAATGCTTTTGAGTCCATTCACAGATACTACAACCTCCATTGCCCCATTTTGGCAAGTGTGCTGATGTCATCAACTGTGAAATACACCTTTGGGGAAGGGTTATCCCAGTAATCTCTGTGGCACATGCTTTAACTGTGTAATGCTGTAGTTTGATAAATGAATCAGGTAAGAGTTCTATTCCCAGATGTGGCAAGTGTGGATGTTTGTGTGTTCCTTAATCTACCAGTATAAAAAAAAGGCCAATAACCCCCTATTTTATTCCCAGAATCTCTCATCTGCTTACCTTGTCCCCCTGTACTGTCCAACATTGTTGCTAACCAAATGTCAGCATGCTTGGTTTCCCAACACAAGGTCTAATTGACTACTTTCCATGTATGGAAATGCTGCCCATACCATGATCAGGCATTACCAGCTCTCAGCCTCTGTGCCTCCCAAATCATAAGAAAATATTCCAACAAGAACAGGGCCTGAGACACTTCCTTCTCTAGCACACAGAACCCAAGACCTAATTGTTCCAGGTTCATGCACTAAACTTGCCTGGTCCTACCCTAACCCAAGGCAGCAAATGCTGCTACCAAGTCATTAGCTCATAGACCTTCTGAGCTGACAGACCTCTGCACTCCTTCTGCATCAATCTGTTTGAATATTTCAACAAAATCCCTCTTCCATACCTTTTCTTTTGCAGCTAGCATAATGTGGGGTGTAATAAACACCCCAGTCCCTTCTTCCAAGAAAGCCTGGGTCACCAATCAGTCCTCCAAATGCACCCCCAATTGCAAAACACCACCCTCAGGAACCTCTCCTAAATCCTGCTCCATCTGTCCTATAAGTGACTCTAAGCTACCTACTCCTTTGCCACTACTCATGTCCCAACACCTAACTGACTCCTCACTTCTTGAACTTTTTCATCAAACGTCACCAATTCCTGTAGACTAGCTGTCTCTGGCCCCCTAAATCCTTAGAGTAACTAGACCAACCTACTAACCTCTAACCTGCAATCTACTGCTAAACCATATTATGACCAACATCATTATTACCTGTAGGCAGCTGGGGCTCCACCTTCAGTGCTCCGCTGGTCCCTTTCTTTGTAGCTCCCACTGACTTCCTTAATCTCTTCCCCATTTTACTGCTTCTCTGCCACTTTGCATTTTCTCTCACATCTCATCTGTCTCACTGGGTCAAGCTTTGTGGATGGCTCCCCTCCTGATTGCACTGGCCCTCAGCATCCCTGAACATCTCCTCAACCTGGGACACTAACTGGGCCCATCATTCTTTCAAGAATCACACCTTGACCATCTGCAAGACAAAAAAAAATTATTAGCAATGAAATGAACCAACTATCCCGCATTATACATCAACTTCCCAAATCTTATATAACAATAAACCCTCCAACCCCTTGCTAATCTACCCTCCTAACAAAACTGCTGACTAACCCCTTTTCACCATGCTCATTCCCTATCGATAGCACTCTGCTCACCCCCAACCCACAAATACCTGCTAACATGATAAATTTCTCTGCATTGTGCCAAATGAGTCCCAAAATAGATTGCTGTTCACCTATGACTCTGGCTTCACATAAGTAGGTACTTAGGAAATTAACAAATTAATAAATGAATAGGGCTCTTCAAAGGTTTGGCATAAAATTAGCACCGACTGCCATAAACATTGATCGCTGAATGTTCTGTACAATTATTCACCGTGCATAAATCCAAAGTAGCCAGATCCCCACAAAACACAGCTACAACTTAAAACTAAAACCAAACCACAATGGTAGTGTTATAAAATGGAACCCCCCCAACTGCCCAATCTCTCCTCTGACAACCTTCACAGTAGCTGAAACAGGTTACATTTTTTGTTATATTATTTTAACCTTCCATCCAAGGAAATGTGACCTGTAACAAACTGTCCCTCTGGGCCTCAACACAAAATCAACAACTGCTGCATCCCAAAGAAACTGTAGCACCTCCAGCACTCCTCCACTTCACACCCTACCTTAAGTTTCAAACCTCACATCCCTCCAAAAATACATGCAATTCAAAACTTGGAGGGAAAAACAGCTCCTATAACATAGAAAGGTGCAAAGATAAGAAATTCCACAACAGTATACCTCCACTGAAAGATACCAAGTCCAAAAACCTCAACTGCCTCCCATTATTCAGAGACCCACCAGAAAATTACCAAAACTCCACGAGAAATTGATCAAAATATCAGGCAAAATCTGGACATTCCATGAAGGTCTGAACTGCTGAGAGGTATGCTTGCATTGCCATATCTTTCAACCTCTCAACAATGTAAGTTAGGACAAAGCACAATGACCATCCCCCCCCCCCCCAAAAAAAAAAAAAACAAACAAAACAGGGACAGCTTTTAAATGTTTCTCATATAAGCTTGCAAAGTTGCTCAAGCAACTGGTTTTAGGTTAGCAAGCATTTTCTGGAAGATATAAAGACTGAAAATTCAAATATGTGCCACTGTTTAGTGGTTTCAACCCTTTATGTTATGCCAAGAGACCAATAATTAGGAACCAACATTCTGCAAAACTCTGGATGGTTGAAAAGTATGTAGGTCACGGTGTGAAACCGTCTATTCCTCCCTATTTTATTTCTTTAATATAACTTTCTTGCATCAATAACTGATGGTGAGCCAGACCTGTGGTTACCTTAGAAAACAAGTGTGCCCTCTGCTTATGTCAAGTGGAATATGCTGTGATCGTGCACATTCCCATGCGCCTTCCTTTATTATACACCCATTTCCATTGACACATATACTTGTACTGGCAACCTCCATTTTTCCACTTCAAGAATGTACCATGCATGCATTATGACACTTTTGTTTGCCAATAAGATGAATACTTTACTGAGGATATCTTGTATATTGCAGCTGGTGTGCAGGAAGAGTAACTGTCTAGTGGTTAGCTGCAACAAGCCATGCAGCAAGCTGCACACAGCACTTGTGGTTCCTTGTCCAGGCCACATCACTGGTGAACCGAAGCTACCTGGACCATACCTGTCAACCTTTTAGTGCAAGAAATCTGGACAAAGCCTGACAAAATCGGGGGGGGACAAATGCCCAAAAATGGGACAGATTTTACATTTTGCTCTTATAAACTTAGAAAGGTGTTAACAGGGTTTGTGCTAACATACATTTTCTGAAGGATTTGAAGTCTGAAACAAAAAATATGCCATTATTCCATTATTTGGTGACTTCAGTTCTCAGATCTTTCCAGTGATCTGCCAGAAAAAAACACAAATTTTATGAGGAATATACCACAAACACAAGGCAATAATCTGGACATTTTGCGAAAATCTGGACAGTTGAGAGGTATGTGTACCCCTGTAGCTCCCTGCCACTTAGTGCACCAAAAAACAGGTGCAAAACACTAACTTTGAAATTTCTCCCTTTTTTCAATTATCTTATTTTAACTATTCCTCCAAAAAAAACTCACAGCTTACTGCAAGTCAGTAGAATGTTTTGAAATCTAACCTACCAACCTTACAAACTAGCACCTACTCCAACATCTTAAACTCCTCAGACTTAACCCCAGTTAAGCTAAAATACTCCCTATAAAGCCTTCAAACCAGACCAACAGAATGTAGTAACTACACTAACAACTTGTAGCCAGCCTCCAAACCCATGAATCTACGACCTCCAAGCTGAACACTACTACATGAGGCCAGCATCAACAAATATTTGTATAACCTTACTTCCACCACTCAAAGAAGACACCTGCCTTGCCTTGTTCTACCTACTACCATGCCTTACACAGAGCCATGGTCAATCGGACATGGATCTCAGCTGTTGCTGCTTAAAAGCCATATCCAAACAAGCTTGACTAAGCCCACTCTAAGCATATAAAACCCTAACCCCAAACACCTACCTCACTTCCTGTCCTAGCCAACCTATTGTTTTGTCCTACAAAGTTAATCCTTTCTGCTCCTATTTAATTCCTACCAACTTCACAACACCCACTTAGCTCCCCCCACACACACACACTACTCAGGTGTCTTAGGAAAAAAAATCTGTTTGTACTCTATTCAAAATAACTTATGTTTTGTATGCTGTCTGTCTTTTGCCTTTGCTCAGTTCTTACTAAAACTAGTCTCATGACTATTTATTAATATAGTTAACAGATAAATAAAATAAAGCTGCATTTGTACATAACTCTTAGACAAACCCTATTCATTTATTCATTTGTTAATTTTCTAAGAACCTGCTTAAGTCAGTTAAGAGTCATAGGTGAATCACAATCTATTCTGAGACTCATTTGGCATAATGCAAAGAAGTTAGTCATGGGTGAAGCATCAGCAGATGTCAGGATGTATGTGCACTCACTCGTACATAGCACTCACTCCTGAAGTCAAGTTTAGAAGAAAGCCACTTTACCTAAGGCATGTTCTTGAAGTGTAAGAAGGATCCAATGAACTGTGAAAGTGAAAATATTCTTATTTTTTAATTAGGAGGCAGATGAACAACTGTTATCATGTAAGTCCGCCAACAGCTCTCTAGGACTATATGGACATATATATGATTGCTGATCAGTCTTTAAATGGGATAGTCATTTGGCTTAATATCATGATCAAAGATGCTGTCATAATTATGTCATAACTCTCTATGCCCACCCTGTTTTAATCTTTGTCTCATTTATTAATACATTCACATGACAGCTTCTTTCTTCAACTATTACTACTTCTGTATTTAACATGCTCACTGTTTTTTCTGACCCATCACTACTTACATTTGTATTTTTACTTTCATGTATAAGTGCTGCTTTCTTCATCATTGCCTTTAAGTTCATATGTCTATTTTCATTTTGTATCATATTCCTTACATATATATTCTCAGCTTCTTTTGTCTCTGAAAATTGTTTATTCATAGGTTCATAGGAGGGTCTATATAAGCCTAGCCAAAAATGTACCCTGGATTTCGCCACCCAAGAAAATTATTTTCTTGTGCCCCTGTCGAGCAGAGCCACAGAAGTGATCCCCGGGGTGAATTTCCTATCTCCCATTCAATCATTTTCTTGAAGAGTGCTAATGAGGAGGAGTGAGATGTGACATAGATAGGTGTTCTCGTTCAGAGTATGGTCTCTCTGGAGGAATCTATCCCTCCAACATGTTCTGTTTAGCATTGTTCATCATGTATACATACATAAATATGCACATACATGCATACATAGTACATACAAATATTTCAAGCACAGACATTTAAATGCCCTTCTAGCCTGCCAATATAACAAAAACTTGTCCCCATAATAAGTGCCCAGGCTGTTCTTAAAAATATCTAAACTAGTACTGTTTTAATGTAATTTGGTAGTCTGTTCCATGCATCAGCTACTCTATCAGAGAACTAATTAGCTCATTCCTATAGAATCTTCTACATAGGTTGTATGATGATTCTCTAGTACTTTTTGATAACCCCAAACATTCCCAGAGGTAGTTGTCTCTAAATGCTCTATATACCTGAATAACATCTCCTCTTAGATATCTATAAGAGATACTGTACAAGTTCAGATATTTTAGTCTTTCATAATAACTTAAATTTTCACATCTATGGATGTCCTTGGTTTACTTCCGCCATACTCTTTCCAGTTTACTCGTGCTTGTTTTCTTATAAGGTTTCCATATTGTTATTCCATACTCAAGTTTGGGTCTAATGTAACTAACAAACAATGACTTCATCATTTCTGATTTCCTAGACTTTATAAATCTTTTTATACAACCTATAGCTATCATTAACCAATTGATTGATATGATTAGAAAAACTCAAAGCTGGATCTATTCATATACCAACGTCATTAAATGAATCTACAGTTTCAATCACTATGTGCTGTATTAAATATTCACCTTTCAATTTATGTCTCCCAAATATCATAGCTTTAGTTTTTGATGTATTTATCAGCATATTATTCTTGTGCGCTCAAATGGTCAATTTAGTCAAGTTTTTTTTGCAGGCATGTCATATATGTAACACATGCAATTAGTTTACCGAATTTCAGTTTATCTGTATAGAGACTGTAGAATACCTCAGATGAAAATGTTAGGTCTGAAAGATAAAATCTAAACAAGTATGGGCCTAGGACAGAGCCCTGTGGGACACCCTGACTGTAACCAAGAATTTCACCTCTCCAGTTGCTGTATGATACTCGCCATATTCATAGGTTCATAGGTCTTTACTAGGCTAATGACTACAAGGGCCTTTTTAAGCCTAGCCATGCATGCCAAATCTATGACAAGTTCTGATACCCTTGATAAGTGTAAGCATGGTCCTGGGAAATGAGCCATTTACAGGTTACCTGTGTCCATTAGAGACATAGGTGGCAAACCAGGGATGAATTTCCACTTTCCCAGCCAATTGTCCAAGTTGCACTTGAATTCGGTTAGAGAGGAGCTCTGCTTCACATGGATGGGGATCCTGTTCCATAGACAGGGTAGTCTCTGGGATACATACCTATCAATGCAGCATGTCCTACACAAAAACATTCTCTCCTGAGGTCCTCAGTACTCTACTCTATAACTGTGACTGGACCCCCTAAAAACCCTCCCACTTGACCAGGCCGTAGCATATTTCAGTAAAACATTTCTACAACACCTAGACACTGTTGCTCCATTGCGCAAAATCAAGGTTAGAACCTCTACAAATCCCTGGCTCAGTAAATAAACCAAACAAATCCTCAAGTCCAGAGACACTGCCTGGCTTTACTATCAAAAAACCACAGAAACACAAAGCCTAACTAGGTACCAAGAACTGCGCAACCGTGCAAGAAAATGCATTAGACTGGACAAAATATCCTACTACATGACATTACAAACTAAATACCAACACAACTCCCCTAAAATTTTGGAAAAATGTAAACCAGCTACTAAAATCCACCCAAAAGGCTACCCCCAAACCAACCACCCTGACACTAAAGTTCCCATCAAAACACAATTCAACTCCCACTTTGTGAACTCAATTCTTTCCTTAGTATCACAGGACAGTTCCAACCTCACTATCCCCCCCAACGCAAATAATACTTATACAAGCTTTACCCTCAAAACAGTTTCCACCACCTCAATCAAAAGCAAGCTCTCCAAACAAAACACCTCAACAGCAGCCAACCTACTCCCCAGCTATTTCTTGAAACTCATAGCAGATGATATTGCTATCACAATCTCCACTCTCATAAACAGATCATTTGTTGAAAGCTATGTGACCAAACTATAGAAAATATCCTATGTTACACCCATACATAAAGGTGGGACCTCCACTGAACTTAATAACTATAGACTCATTGCTATACTCTCCCCCCTGGCCAAAATCCTAGAAAAATACATCCATACCCAGGTGCTAAAATATCTCCTAGATAACAACATCCTGTCACCTACTCAACATGGTTTCAAACCTGTCCATAGTACCACTACAGCCCTCCTGTTCTTCACAGACACAATACACCGTCTCAAAAATGAAGGCCTGCAGGTGTCAACTCTTTTTTTGTATATGTCCAAAGCATTTAACACAGTCTCACACCAAATCCTGCTAAACAAACTAAACTAATATCACCTATCAAATTCCACTCTTACCTGGTTTCAAAGCTACTTAACTGACAGGTACCAGGCTGTGAAATGGGAAAATTCTTTCTCTCCTCAGCTGCCCATAACTATAGGAGTCCCACAGGGTTCTACCTTAGGCCCACTACTGTTCACAATCTTTACAAATGACTTCCATACCTCCACACAGCATGCATCTATCATTCAGTATGCAGACGATACTACTTTAATCTGTGCTGCACAAAATATTCCCACCCTTCTGCAAACAACTCAACTAGCATTCTCTGACGTTGAAAACTACCTTACCAAAGCCCAACTTATCCTTAATCCAAAGAAAACTCAGCTTATGATTATAACCAGTTCTAACAAAAACACTGATAACAGTCAATTCACTATCTACTCCGCAAATGCTACTCCGATCGCTTCAGCGGCACAGGCTAAGCTATTGGGAATAGCCATAGACTCCCACCTAAAATTTGATAGTCATCTCAACTTAACTATTAAAAAAGTACATGCCAAACTGGGATCACTCTACCGTATCAAACCATTTCTTACCAACCACACAAGATCAGCCATTGCTCGCTCCCAGCTCTATCCACCCTAATATATGCATCTCCCATTCTAACTAATCTCAACAAAACTGAACTAAGCAAAATGGAAGCCTTCTATAACAGAATTGCCTGCTTTGCTGCAAATTGCTCATATAGAACTCATCACTGTACTGCTTTGAGCCAGCTCCACTGGCTTGAACTGCCCAACCTCCTAACCTACAATCAGCTGTGCCTCTGTCACTCTATTACCTCCCCAATAAGTGTCCTGCCCTCAAAAACCTAGTACAATATCACTCAGCAAAAGGCCTCTTAGATCATCAAGCAAACTACTACTAGAAGTCACCAATAGCTATAATATCTTTGGAGACACACTATTTAGTAGTTCAGTGGCTAAAAAAATGTAACTCTCTCCCCACTAGCATACAAAACACATCGTCCATAGCCTCCTTTAAAAACCTCATTAGGCAACATCTCAAGCAAAGTTGGCAGTGCAATGACTGCTCCCCAGGCTAGTGAAGTGGATATACTAAGCCTAGAGTACTTGATAACACTTTTCACTCTTACTCACAAACACTGGCTAATGTACAATGTATGTACTGTACCTATGTACTATTTATGTATTCTACCTATGTTCCAAATTTCAGCTGTATACCACAAATCTATTAATTACCTTTATTTTTAAATTAATGTTTTGTTGTTTCTTCTCTCCACTGTAACTATTGATGTGCTGCATACCACTGTAAAAACATGTCTATTGTAATTTGTGTGTATACTGATCATGTCTAAATATCTAAATGTATCTGTAATTATTTTTCTGTGTGGAGCTTTTCTCACCAGGCCTTTGCTGAAAAAGGGCCTTTTGGCTCAGTCAGACACCCCCGGTTAACAAATGTAAAATAAAATAAATAAAATGTAAAATAAAAATATCACAGGCAAGGTTTAAGTCTTTAGAATGGGTATTTCTGGTGATGTTTGTTTTGCGGATATGCAAGAGGTCCATCAGAGTGGGGTCTGACAATGCCCTGTAAGCCAGGCATAGACCTCCCCTCGAAAGCCTGTAGGAGACAGAATAATGGGATAGGGCCTTGAGGTAGTCTGCACAGGACATATTACTTATGCCCTGTATTCTTTTAGTGAGGAACCTCAGTGGATGTTCCAGTTGTTGGTTATACCTGGTTAGGTACATACCAAAGGGAACTTTGTGCTCATTGATAGGTCCGATGAATGCCAAATACAGTGGAACAATGACCTCCTTAGACTTAGATGCTATACCTTTGTTTATAAGTTGTGCAACACCAAAATATTTCCTCACCACTGTAGACACATGATGATCAAAGGCTAGATTACTATCTAGGTGTGTCCCTAAGTCCCTGACTATCGAGTCAACTCTAAGGGTGTGTGTTGTCAATATGATAGTTACCAGGGATGGATGACTTCCCAAAGGATACTATTATACATTTCTTGGCATTTAGTTTTAGTCCATGGCTCTGACACCAGTTGTTTGTCTATGTCAGCCCCTCCCAGAGAACATTTGTGTCAGTGTAAAATTAATTGACAGCTTGTAATTTGCAATCATCTGCAAATTTAGTCAGCCAGAGGCTACTGACATTGTCCTTGACTTCTAAGAAGTAAATGCGAAAAAGGAGCAGTCCAAGGACCAATTCCTGAGGGACTCCACTTGTGACTGGCCTCTTTGCAGGTAGACTCCCCAATTCCAGCTTCCTGGATCCTGTCTGTGAGCCAGTTGGTTATCCACTGGGTGACATATGGATTTGTACCTAACCTGTTGAGTTTGTCAACAATGCCCAAGTGGGGTATTGTGTCAAATGCCTTGGCCAGGTCAAGGTAGGCAGTGTGAATGATCTTGTCCTCATCCATTGCTTTGGTGACCTTCTCAAAGAAGTCCACCAGGTTGACTAGGCAAGATCTGCCCTTGACAAAACCAAACTGGGTTAGGTCCAGTGTTTGGAGGTTTACTATATCTCTGTTGATCATCTCCATGATAATTATTTCATGACTTTACATATAAGACTAGTGAGACTTATGGGTCTGTAGTTTCCAGGGTCTGTAGATGGTCCACCTTTATGCAGTGGGATGACTGTTGCCTTTATCCATTCATGAGGTACAAAGCTTGTTTGGATGCTACAGTTAAATAGTAATTCCAGAGGCCCTGATATGTCATGTTTCATAATATTTAGAAGGCATCCTGGGGATATTGTCTTGGCCCATTGATTCAGTATTCTTGGTCTTAGAGAGAACATTAAGGACCTGTTCCCTAGTGATTGTTGAGGGAGTTATATTTGATGATATTTCCTGATGGAAGGTTGAGGGGGAAAGAGCGGTAAAGTTGGAGCTGAATGTATCAGCCAGGAGGTTTGCTATATCTTCTGGTTCAGTATAGGTGGCTCTATTTACACTGAGTGCTGCACACAATCATGTATTGCCTTTGATGTTGCGGACATAGGAAAATAATGCTTTGTGGTTGTCCTTGGTCTGGGAGGCCAAACTTACCTCAAATTTGGATTTGGTAGACTTTATTTGTCCTCTGAGTTGTTTGTTTAGTTTGATGATAGTGTTTTATCCTTCTGTGTGCTGCACCTCCTAATTTTTGCCATGATTGTCTTCCTCCTATTATACAGCCAATTGATTTTGTAATTCCACCAGGGTGGCTTGTTTTATGAGTTAGTTCTGTACTTCTTCCTGGTGGGTACAGCTGCCTCTATGCAGTTATTAACATGCTCGTACAGGGTTTCTGTGAACATTTCTGCATAGGCAGAAGTGTTCTCAGGGTTTATGGGGGCTTGAAATTTTCCCATGCCATGTTCTCACTTAATAGCAGGAGGTTAGCCTTAGAATAGTTCCTGAATAATCCAGGTTTACCTGGGGGTCCAGGTTTTATTTTTACTTCAAAGGACACCATTTTGTGGTCTGACCTTACCAGGGAAGGCATTACAGTAGGGGGTGTGCAGCAGTCTCCCATATTAGTGAGGACCAGATCCAGTATGGTTGCATCCCTGGTTGGTGTATTGACTATCCGGTCCATGGAGTTTGTGTTTACAAAATCTAGGAATCTCTGTGCATGTATGCTTGGTGTCGTATATGATTCCCAGTTACTAGTGGAGTAATCAAAGTCACCCATAAATATGGTGATGGGTTAGACGGTTAGTGTTTCTAATAAGTTTAGATACATGGTATGGGTTTCCTGGGTCATAAAGGAGGACCTATAGCTTGCAAGGAAGTGGTATTGGATTTCACCTATGGTGATTTGAACATGGAGTAGCTCAAATGCATTGTCCTGTTTGATCAGCTTTGAAGTATATTTATTTTTGATGCAAATAGAGACACCTCCACCTTTAGTCCCTGCCTGTGAAGTAGCTGGCCTAAATGTGTAGAAGGCATTATAACCATGTCTTATTTGTAAGCCATGCAGCTATCCATCTTATGAAGAGTACACTGATACCTAGTTGTTCTAATTTATTGATTAGTATTTTGTGTATGACCCTGTCAAATGCTGAAGTTAAATTCATATAAATTACATCACAGCACAATTTTTCATTCATAGCTGTTATTATATTGCTATAGACATCATGTTACAGGTGGTAATAGATGTATTTTCAACATATGCATGTTGATATATGGCTCCAAGGCCCAACCTATCCAATTCTGACAATAACCTATCCAGTATTACCTTCTCCATTATTTTTCCACAACATGAAAGTAAACATAAAGGTCTATATGAATTCTCGGGTCACTATTACTAATTCCATCTCATCCCTGTGCTTTGTTTGCATCCAGTTTGCATAATTCTTTTTCAGTATAATCTAATTTGATTCCACTATCTGAGGTTACCTGGATATCACTAGGAAAACTTATCACTTATCACCCCCTTTGTCTAGCCAAGCTGTTTTGCATAAGATTTTGCAAATATATTTATAATCTGTTGTGTCTGAGAATAAAATTTAGAATCTGCACATAGTTTATCAGTTTGTATGTCTGTACTCCTTCCACATCCTATGGATCTATAAAAAGTTTTCCTATTATTATATTAGTATATTATAGTATAGTTCTGCTTCTGCATCATCTATAAAATGATCTTGTTCCTTTTACTCTGAACCTGATAGACATGGGCATCCTGAGGCAAGGTAGCAATCATGTATACTAACAACCACTTACTCCTGAAACAAACAAATGCTTGATGTGAGAGATGTAGTTACACCATGAAATTGGAGGCAAGACTCTCACATAAGCACAAACTGAATGCCAAACAGGTTGTCAGCACACACACTTCCCACTCTAAATAAGGACATGACACACAAACTCACATATGTGGAGGTACTCACTAGTAACTTACCAAAAAATCAGAGGCCTCCCAAACGGAAACCACTTGAACACATAACAATGCAAAAAACAACCACACCACATAGTAACACACACACATACACACACACTCGCACACACGCACACACACACACACACACACACACACACACACACACACACACACACACACACACACCAGTGTCTCAACAAATAAGCTCATGGGATCATAGGATCATAGAAGATTAGTAGGCTATTAACCTGGAGGTCATTTTAAGCCTAGCCATTTCAACCCAATATAAGACCGTAGTGTACATAACCTAAAGGATAGGACCCAAGCATGTGCAGAACTGGTGCCCAACGGTATCACACACACTGACCCCACAGAGATAGCGAATCTGCTAGCGGATAGGTTTGGTAAAAATTTCACTCCCTTATCCCTTTCTAACTTACAACAAACCCTCACCCAAACTTCCACCCACCTTACATATCTGAAATGCAGTTCATCAAAGCCCTGTCCAAGGCAAAGAACATGGCCTCTATGGGACCAGATGACATCCGAGGCTGGGATGACAAAAAGTCCTTATGCTGAAACATCAATTAGATCAACAATTTCAACTTGTATATCATGATCAGGAACCAAAGGTGATGAAAAAAAAAGAGACACCACTGAAAGCTTTTGGGTATTTGTGCTGGTTGCGAACAAGGTTAGCTCAGGCTCAATTTAGAGACATTAGTTGTGTCAAAGTCAAGCTGAAAGAACAGGTTTGTGAAAATCTTTTGCAAGTGAGGGTATAATGAGATGCAAATGAGAAATGTGTGAAATCAGTGATTTTCTCATATATAAATGAGTGTTTTACAACTCTTTCTAATCCATTATCATCTTTTGATGCGTATCTCTGCAGCTGAGTTATAAAAAGTGAATCTGCACATTTTCTATCTACTTTGCAATAAATCAAAAACTCACTTTTGCTACAAGCCTGTCTGATTCCTGTAGTGAGTTGCTCATTTAGACAGAGTTAACCCAGTCTGTAAAGCAATACTCTCCAGCCTAGAAAAAGAAGAAGAATGTATAGGCAAAGGGTAACTCTCCTGACCTTTATTGAGCAAGAATTATTCTACGAGTTTAGAGTAGACAGGGAAAAAACATGTGCTTTGTTGAGTTAGTATTGTCCACAAATTGGAACTGGGGGAATGCACAGCCTTCTTGTGGATATCAAGATATGTATATCTCTCACTATACTTGCCATGGAGACCTTTCAGAGACAAACTGAGGACATGCTGCGTATCTCAAAGGCTTCTGCTTCAAGGATACTGCAACAGTTCATCAATATACATTGTACATGTGGATGAACATATCTGTGTCCCAGTGTTTCCACAGGAGTGAGTCAGTACCATGCATGCCTTCTATGGAATGGTGCACTTTCCTGAGGTGCTGGGTTCAACAGATTGCACCCATGTTGCTATCAGGACACCATTTGAACCACAAGGGGAGTGGTACTAGAATGGGAAAGGCTACCATTGTAACCACAGCAAAATAGAATATTATATATTATACATGTCAGCACAGCATCCTAGCAATGCCCACATTTCTCACATTTTGCATACAGGTTCACTGTACTGCTTCTTGCTGCTCAATAGAATTCCTCATCTTCACCTGTGTGATGTATGAATTATTCTAACATGCTGAATAAGTTGAAACACAGCCAGTCTTTATTAAAATAAAAAACAAGTGACTAAGCGCTTTCACGAGTGAAATACTCGCTTCATCAGACCTTAGTACAACATTTTTTCTAAGTGTGTTTTATATAACTTTTGAAACTACAAGAACCAGTGACAATAAGTAAAACGCATTACATCATTCAATTGCTTAACTTCTTAAAAGGGCCATTATAAAATACACTTGTTAAAACAGTGACGCCATCCCAAAAAATGTGTATCTCATACTACAGCAGTAAAAACTAAATATATACATATACATATAAATACTTGATATAAAACATAAGTGTATATGTGGGTATTTAGTTTTTACTGATGTAGTATGAGATACACATTTTTTGGGATGGCATCACACTTTTAACAAGTGTATTTTATAATGGCTCTTTTAAGAAGTTAAGCAATTGCATGATGTAATGCGTTTTACTTATTGTCACTGGTTCTTGTAGTTTCAAAAGTTATATAAGACACTCGTGAAAGTGCTTAACCACTTGTTTTTTATTTTAATAAAAGCTGGCTGTGTTTCAGACTCCATACTGGATTTTATTCAGCATATTTACTTTTGGTTTGCAGGGAGTTTGTTCATCCTACTAGGAGGTGGATTGTGCTGTTTTAAATTATTCTAATGTTGTAACCATAGTTATTTCTGTACCTACAGAGTGACATAGGTAGCACTGAGTAAACACCCCTTGCTTTGTTATGCATTCCATCCCTCTTTTGTTTTCCATGTGACAAAGGCTATGCACTCAAACCTCAGCTAATAATATTAGTCCGTAACCCTCAGAAAGTTGGCGAGGCATACTTTAACCCCACCCTGTCCCAATGTTCGACATACTCAAAACCCATTTCCATTTCCTGAATGAGTTAGTTGGGCCATTCGTTATGAGCCATTTGCTACATCCAGTATGTTTGTCACCTGCTGAATTCTGCACAGTATGGCTAGATCACAACAATAGGCCATGAAATTCGATATGTGTCAGTGAAAGGTCACAAATATTATTGATGCAGACAGTGTTATTTGTGGGCTGTGCTAAGTACATGGTCAACATCAGATATATCTGCACATAACCATATATGACTGTATTGGTCATATGGCATTAACTGTCATCATTTGTACAGTGTACAGTGGTCAGTGGTGGAAGTGTTTGTTATACTGGCAGATTTTGCATGAAGTGTAATGGCACACATTTTGTGTAGTAAGTTAGTGTGATCCTCTGAGTATTTCACTACAGCTTACTTACTGAAGTTGTATTTGCCAGCTAAAAGAAATCAATTTGATTTTCTATCATGAAATGTATCATTGTTGCTGGTCTTTTATTTATTTATTTATTTATTTATGTATATGTGTGTGTGTGTGTGTGTGTGTGTGTGTGTGTGTGTGTGTGCACTGTGGTGGAAAGTTACGGGTCGGGTTCAGGTAAGTGTGCAATTGTGTGGGCGTGACGGTTAGGGCGTGGGTTAGGTGAGTTAGGGTTAGGGTGCGGGTCAGGTAAGTGTGCGATTGTGACAGACGTTAGGGTGGGGTAGATAAGTTAGGGTTAGGGCGCAGGTGAGGTGAGTGTGCGATAGTGACAGACCTTAGGGTGAGGATTTGGGTTAAGGTAAGTGGATAGATAGTGTATGTAAAGTTTAGTGTAGGGTTAGATGTAGGATTTCAAGTGTATGAGTGTGGATTGCTGTTTTTTTGGTGTGCTTGTGCTGTGTGTATGTGTTTCAGAACAGCAAATTTTTTCCCTGGGGAAAAAATTCACTGTTCTGCATGTTTGATATTTTAAGCGTTCACTAAATAGGGGTCAATATTAGAACACTCAAAGTTTTAAAACTTCAGTGCTCTAATATAGACCCATATATATATATATATATATATATATATATATATATATATATATATATATATATATATATATATATATATATATATATATATATATATATAGATATCTATATATATATATATAGATATGTGTGTGTGTGTGTATATATATATATATATATATATATATATATATATATATATATATATATATATATATTTATGGGTCTACTTTGGTAGACCGACATTTTACTTGCCCAACACTCACTTGCCCTAGATGAAAGCACCGACAACTACAGAAGACCGACATCCGGAACACCAACTTCGCACGCGAGGTAAGTAACCGCTTGACCATCCTAAACAAAAGCAATTAACGAAACTAAACTAAACCCACTTATTTGGGGGGCTTTGCCCTCCACACCCCTTAACTAAATATAGTAACTCCAAGATCACACTACAATGAGGGGTAAGGGGCAAAGTTCAAAAGGATGGCCAAGCAGTCTTCTGAAGTTGTCAGTGCTTTCATCTGGAAAACTTTTCATATATATATATATATATATATATATATATATATATATATATATATATATATATATATATATATATATATATATATATATATATATATATATATATATATATATATATATATATATATATATATATATATATTTATATATAAATATATATATATATATATATATATATATATATAGATAGGTCTATATTAGAACACTAAAGTTTTAAAACTTTGAATTTTCTAATATTGACCCTATTCAGTGAATGCATATATATATATATATATATATATATATATATATATATATATATATATATATATATATATATATATATATATATATATATATATATATATATATATATATATATATATATGTATATATATATATAGAGAGAGAGAGATAGAGAAAGAGAGAGAGAGTTTTTGTTTTATTTATTTATTTGTTGCTGTTTTGTTTCTTAAAAAGTGCAGCATTTGTCCTATTTCCAAGGTGACTCATTGGTGAGTAACTACTGTGTTACTGACAGTCAGAATTTAACTGATGTTTGGACAATGTTGTACACAATGTCTCACACAGAAGATGTGGGTGATTATCCAAGAGATCATGAGCAAGTACTGGCATGTGAGGTTCCACCATGTTTTGTGAAAATCTGATGAGATCAGGTCGCTCTTTTCTTCTGGTAATCCTAATGAATGTTGGCAGAACATTCTTGGTATACATGTGGTGTATGGCTTACTCATCCACGATGCATGCAAGCACTCCCTCATCCACATCCTGCTGTGTCTTCTATGTCTGGCAAATCCTTACTAATGTGTGTACGAAGGTTGTCATAGATGCCATGTATGCAAATATACTGTGCATGTGTATCATTATGGCATTGTCCCCAGCCTCCACAATTCTCATGTAGTGGTGAATTTCATCACTTATACCATGTAGCACTATAACTGTCACTACCTGAATCTCACTGCCAGTAGCCTAGACCTGAACTATTTCACAGCACATCTGTTGCTAGGCAGACAAGGGCTTGAGTGTCAGTAGCACTTATAGTGATATATGCCTTCACTTGTCACCCCTCTGTATGGGCATAACTATGGGACTTTCTACCTACAAAAGAGTAGTGTTTTCATCAATTGGTTTAGGCTGTGCACAAGAAATAGGTTTTGAGCTATATTGTGTCCTCTCCCCTTTGTTGTACTGTCATTTCCTAATTATTCTGAGAGTGTGAGTCTGTGTCACTAGCTACAGAGTTATTCACCTACTATTGGGTATAGATCTCTGAGAGTACATTTTGCACCTGTGTGCCACTGTTCTGAAGCTCTGTAATGAGAGTGAGAGTTACAGCATTACTGGCAACAGCCATTCTGATGTCAACATCGGCCTGCTGTAGTGCAGCAATGCATGAGACTGTGCCTGGAGCTGACCCTGTGGAAAAATATTTCAGGATGTGGTTAACAGCACCTGCGACAGTTGCATGTGTTTTTTTGTCTTTATATACCTACCATGCAGCACTGTAGAGTTTCTGTTGCTGCTAATTTTGTTGGAGTACCTGATGACAAACATTTTATGAGGTATATGTACATAGGAACCATTGCAAGTACACCTTCCCTGAATTTAGCAAAGCCAGACAAACACTAACTTTGTGCGCTGACAGCGTGTAGATGTTGTAGATGTAAGAAATGCACCACCTTGAATGATTCCTGCAGCAGCCTGCTCTCCACCGAAGTCTTCTCTCCTTTTAGAAAGAAGGTAATCTAGATTTGGTGTTAAAGATTGGAGTGTGGAAGGCCCATTACCAGTGCTGCAACAGGCAAGCACATTGTCTATTCTTACACTGTGTCAAAGTGTGATGCCTCCCCCTACCAGCATTTATATCAGCAACTACTTGATTCAATATCTTCACTTTTTCTGTCTGTTTTGATCCCTCTATTCAAACAAAAATTATGTCGTCAGTGCATCCACAAGGATGTAGTTTTCCTCAAGACTGAAAATGTCTCTGCTGTGTCTTGCTCCCTGCTGCTGCAACATTTTTTGACCTGAAAGCACATTTATTTATTTTTTTTACACTTGTTTATGGGGAAAGTCTGTCTGGGCATGGATCCCATTTTCAGCGGAGGCCCGGGGAGAAAAGCTCCACAAAGATTACTACAGCAAATGCAGTAAATTTAATGCACATGTTAATAAAGTACAGAGTTGGGTTTGTTGCAGTTACATGTCTGTAAATAAATAACCTTCTAATCTGTGTGAGTGTAATCAGTTTTGAGTCATACATTTAATTCACCAATTTAACAGTGGTAAAAGTACAGTGAAGCATTAGTTATGATATCTGGATTTATCTTTCCTTTGTTGTACTGTCTTTGTTATACGTATATCTCCTGTACTATGTTTCAGAATGTGCACTGTGAAATGAAGGGCTATAAGGCTTTGCAGGTTAGGTTAATGAAAATGATTATTAATTTCTCATGTACTTAATTCTTCATTTACTGGAAGGTAACCTGCAGTGTACTCCTAAGCATTTTCATTGCCAGAGATCAGCATCTGCACTAACCAACTTTAGACTTGTAAAGGTAATAAAGACAGCATGAAATATGACACTTTACAAATTCCAATTATTTGCAGTTAGACATATGGTACTATTACAATACTTCCTACTTGCTGGTAAATTAGAGGATGTTCTTGAAGATGTCACACTAAAATCCACCGATGGCTGCTATTTTACAATAATTTTAAGCTATATCTGCTTTTTTTAAACATTTTTCCCTAATTCACACTTTCCCTAAACCTTTGCATAAACACAGAGCCTGGTGGTTTTAAAATGGCAAACTATAAAAGACTGGT
Source organism: Protopterus annectens (assembly GCF_019279795.1). NCBI lineage: Eukaryota > Metazoa > Chordata > Ceratodontiformes > Protopteridae > Protopterus > Protopterus annectens. The sequence continues at coordinate 1,377,785,369 of NC_056743.1, forward strand.
GAAAAGTTTGTTCAGAATTGCAAAGTTCTTCTACAAATTCAGCATTGCCACACATAGCTCTATGAATCCCAACAAAGCACATATGTGCAAGTAGTGGCTGCATTCATGTATCTGAGTTCCTACGTCAGTTCATGTTTATTCATACATGTATGAATAAGCAGTGAAGTACTCATGCATGAGCACAGGCACAGTGCAAGCCTTAGACTGAAGGAGTGATTCTGATGCATGAGAAGCTAGTCTATGCATTCTTATGTTTGTCTGCATCCAGAAAATAACTATGCCAGGTATAATGAGCCAGACAGAATGATTTTACACCATAATGTGTGATGTTCACACCCTAGTTGTTTCAGATTCATTCTTCTGCATGTCATTCTCAGCATGGTCCATGAGAGATGCAATCTTTTAACCCCTTGGGCCATGTCCCAAGCTGGTATGTAAAAGAGACTAAGATTCTTCTCTGTTTCCTGCAGGATTGTACCTGCAAAAATTGGAAATTGCTACTCCTTGTGTAACTTAAAAACAATAAGATATTTTTGCAGAGATGGGGAGGACTTACTTCACCTCCCTCTCTCCTTTTGTGGTGAGCAGGGTCACCACAGATATAATGACCTGCAGAAGCGAGTGAAGCCAGATGGCTGGGATGTGATCAGAAGTACAGGAGATGACGTTAATGTTCTAGAGTATTTATTTTATTCTATATTACAGCAATATATAAGGATCCATATGTACAAATATCTGTCTATCTATTTATATAGTTATGGTTTGCCTTCAGTAGGTCAACTAACACAGATGTCACCATCCTGAAGGTAAACCACTCCATCAAAAATGGAGATGCTGAGTTCCTAGTACACATGCACTGAGGTCATCTCTTGGCACTTGCAAATGTTACTTAAAAAAATTAAACACCCCCCCCTTTCTTTATAGGGGTTCCATTGGTTTTCTTTACAGGAAGTTTGGTCAACATCTGTTTAATTAACTGCATGTGGTCAACTATACAGGTAGTCAACAGGTGTGGAAGATCAACAATCCCTGGGTATGGGAATATTCCCTTTCCCCAGGGATTTTGCGATCTCAGAGTTACTTTATATAATTAATAGGGAGTATGGGGATGTAGCCACCCACATGGGGAAATGTTATCTTTTTTTTTCCAGTAATATTTGCATGTGCTGACAAGTAAACGCAGTGCATGCATACTAGGAAGTTAATATTTCAGTTTTTGATGTAGAGTTGTTTACTTTCATGATGTCGACATTCATCTTAGTCAATCAACTGAAATAAATCACATATAAATAGATATTGTACTATTAATTTTGGGGATTAAGATAAAGTACTGAATATGTATAAGTGTTTCACTCAGACTTCTACATGACCATAGGTGTTGTAAAAGTTGAAGTGTTTTCAGGTCATATACATTTTTGAGCTACGCTACTTCTTGAGTAACTTTTTATTTGCTTAATTTGTTATAAATTGCAGCTCAAAAAGAGTGCTGCATGTTGCTGATGCTACTACTTCCCCTGGATTAACATTGTTATAACTCAGTTTGGTGAATTTTTAGTCAGACGTGTAGTTTTAAAATGGATTACTTATATGTTGCAGTTCCAAGGACCATTTCAGCATAGTTCTCTGAAATATATGAAGTGTTATTAATAATGTATAGGGGATATACGTAATTTCCTCAAAGTTGTGCAAATATTACATACAGAGCTAGAATGGAGAATGTTGTTGAAACACAAATTGTTCATTAGCATTGCATTAAAGCAAATTGTAATGCTTTTGGCCCTGATTAATGAAATATAAAAATAAGAATGAAAACATCATTGCAATATCGTATATGTAGTATCAATGCAAAATACACATATTAGAATGTGGACATTGATGTCTATAATTCTTTGCAGCTTTGACTGGATGATCGAAAGTTGTTTACAGGTAAAGCAGCACCTGTAAGACTATGGCCTCCCTAAAACTGACTATTTGCTGGGGTTACTGTATCAATAAACTGTTCACTAATACATAGAACAATACCTAAGCCAACATCCCCTCCACAAGGGTATTTGGTGTGCCTCTGAATTTATCAACTGCAGCTATTCCGTATTGCCTGTAACAGTTTATTTTCAATTGCAGAGTACTCCCTCATTTTACCAAAGGCATACATAATCTTTCTTTTTCATGGGGGGGGTGTTTGCATATTGGGAAACTATTTACAAACATTAAATACTAAAGCCCTTTAAAGCACAATGTACACATATTCATCTTCAGTAACTGCACCTTTTCTGCTACTTTGTTTCATATTTCCACTGCTCCTGTGGAAGTAGAGTATAACTGAGTTGCAATTTTAGAGTGAGGGTGGACCACTTGGTCTCACAACCTTGTATGACTTTACATCAAGAAGGAAAAAAGCAATACATATGTAGAATAAAAATGAAATGACACTGAATAATTAAGTAAAAACACATTTGAAATTGTTAGGCTGTCATACTTTTAGCTTTAGTAAGTGGTCAGCACATATATTCATTGTGGCTTATGTGATTTTATTATACTAAATCAGTCAAGTGTAATGAACTGGTGCATTTCCTTAAAGAAAAATTTTGAAGTGAAACCAGACCTGATGCTGAAACATTGCTTGTCAGTATTTACTGTTATCCTACTTAATTGCAGAAGATTTATGACATTTCTTTTACAGAAAATAATATAACTATTTATACATATTAAAGTAACTACAGTAATAGCAAGAGAAATAATTGTACAAGCAAACAGCCCTGAATCTCAACCAGTACTTTCTAGAATTTAATCATTATATTATTAATTGCAAGATATGGTTACAGACTATATCATATTCCTGAATATAAATGATATCTCCCTCAATTTTGTCTCATTGAAATAGTCATCTGTGATTTTACACTTAAGTGTTCTAAATGCACAAGTCCCCCTCAGAATAAAAAGAGTCAAGGCCAACCCTGCCACATGGGTATCCTTAACAACCAAACAACTCATAAAACAAACAGACAAAGCATGGAAGGTCTGGGCCAAAAAAAAGCAATCCCTACTTTGCTAGCATATAGACATCTAAGAAGTCTAACAAAGCAATTTATCGACAAAGATAAGGAAAAACTACTGACTCCTTAGTCAAACTCAAAATGCTGAGTGCCAAAAAGCTGATAAAAGACCAAAAAGCCAGAGAAGATCGAATATCAAAAATGAGTCTTCTCCTTAAAACTATTTTTTGCAGGAGGGCAAGACCATCTTGTACTTCTCATGCCATCCCACTCTCCTTAAACTTATATGTACCAATTCCGAGATCACATAGCTCTGAGAAAAGGAAATATTCCAAAAAATGGCATCTTGGACTTAGTAAATACAAGCCCAATATTTCAGCCATTCGTTCTCTGCATTTTGACACTTGCTCTAGCAGGTCGCAACATTTCATATGGTTACCAAAACTTCTACTCAACCAATCAAAACATACACACTAATATTCCAAAAATGTTCTGAACCATAGTCAATAAACTGTTAAATCCAGGGCGAGCTACAGAGCCAACACCAAACATACAGAAACAAAATTATACCATAGCTAGCCAATTCAATACCAACTAAAGTGATTAGGGTTTGGTATGATGATTAAGGTATTTACATCAGAAACAACAGGGTAACGCTTTTGATTCTAACCTTTCTAAGAAGGACTGGCTAGGCCTGAAATGGCCTGCAAGGGCAGCTAATCTAGCAGTTACATTTGAACTAATAAACCACTGTGTACAGACTGTGCAGTCATTAGTCAATCGGGTGACTAAACAAGCTACTCAGATAACCTCCTTCAGCATTTCTCCTTTCAATAATTTTCACAGATACTATAAAAACATACTTCAAAAAAATTAGACTACTACAACTGCCACTGACAGTCTACCTGGTGAATATCTTAAAATAGAAGTTGAGGTTATCACACACCTAGTTTCATTTCTGATAAAGAGCTCCATATCTGAAAGTAGCTTCCCCTCATTAAGGAAAAAATGTTCATTATTCCACTATACAAGAGTAGACTTAATACAGAACTTTTGAACTATAGGCCAATTGCCATTTTATCTCACCTATCAAAAGTAGTAAAATGTCTTCATATGCAATTTCTCAGCCGTCTAATAGATAACTTCAACCCAACGTGGCTTATGTTCTCATCATAGCACAACTACTGCTTTGCTGGATTTTATAAATACTGTCAACACCCACACAAATGCTGAAAGCCTAATCTCTACCATCTTCCTAAGACATATCTAAAGCTTTTGATACTGTCTCCCACCAGAAACTCTTATATAAACTCTCAACTTTAGGGCTCACCAAATCTTCCTTGTAATGGTTCCATAGCTACATCTCAAATAGACCACAAGCAAGGAAATGGAAAAATGATGTATTCACCTTCTTGTCAGTAAGCATTGGTATCCCACAAAGATCTATAACATGCCCCATGTTTTTCAACATATTGATTTATTACCTGTACACTGCAACAAACATGCTACGCTAGTTCAATATGCTGATGAGTCAACACTAATCTGCTCTGCCAAATCTCTCTCTAAACTCCAAGAACGTTACATAACAATCCTTCATATTGACTGAAATAATTCACTACTTCTCTAAACTCCAAAAATAATAATAATTTACTACTCTTCACCCCAAACACATCTCTACCAAAACACTATTCTCTATGGTTTCTGCCAAAAATAATTTAATCGAACAAGTTAACCTCTCAAAATTACTGGGTGTTATCATAAATGACCAGTTGAAATTCAACTTCCATGTATCACATGTGACAAAAAAAAATCATAAAAAATTAGGTACAATTTATAGAGTAAAAACCTACCTCTCTGACACAGCTAGAAGACATATCACCTCTTCTTTCTTACTGCCATCTCTCCTACCTGCTGCCCCAAACTTCACTAACCTTCAAGACCCACAACTGTCCAAATCTGAGCAATGTTTTAATAAAATAGCAAAATCTGCAGTAAACTATAACCACAAACCCCACTACTGCTTAGCCCTCAAAGAATTAAACTGGTTAGAACTATCACATCACCTAGCACTTTCTCAGCTTACCACAACAGATAGACTGTTCTAGAAGCCAGAAATTGTCCAGTCTTTAAAAACTTAATACGACACTACTTCCCCAGTAGAATTTTACACTCCATTGAAAAATTACTAATCATATCAACAAATCATCTAATAATGCAGGTGATCTTCTCTGTATTCCAACAGTATAGCCAAGCTATGGAGGCACATTCCATTACCACTTTAATACAATCAGAATGCAAGTTCATTTAAACCACAACAAAAACATCTCTGGTATAAATGCCACTATTATCTTCCTTCAGCTTGTCATATTGTCAACCAGTTTCTCTTAATTCAGAATTTTATGTCTTAGAAAGTCTTTGTACGTATGTAGTTTTACTACCATCCCCAAGCTTTGTACATTGTTTTGTGACAGGACGTATCCCCAGCTCTATACTTCTACTATAAACTGTATTATAGCCATATATGTAATTGTCTCTGAACCTGGTTTGTATTGCACTTTTTAACTACAATATTAATATTTTCTGACCTATCTAATTCATTCCCACACCTCCATTTCTATGAATATGTAAGGAATAATCGCATGCTCTATTATCTGAAAATGTCACTATTTCACCTCATCAGATGCTCATTGTTCAACATCTGCTAATACATAAATATCTTTTATACTGTAATAGTTGCCTCTGTTTTTCATATGAATGGAATCTAATTGGCAAATGTATGTACAATTGCTTATGTATATTACTTTGTGTCTGTTCATGTATATTACTGAATGTTTGTTTTAATATGCTTGCAATGGGTTGGAACTTTTCTCCCGGAGCTCCAGTGAAAAGGTGTTTTTGAGTAAACCTTTTTGGACAAACCCAGTAAGTAAAATAAAAAATAAGACATAAATAAATAAAAAATCAAATATGATGGAGTTCTTCTGCATCTCTGTCTCTGTTTCTCTCTGTTTTCCGTTATCCTTTTCATTCCCTTTTCATTCTATTTTCTGCAGATCCATAAGTAACTGAGTGGCTTGACCACTGCTTCACAAGTGATGGAATGTTCTCTTTCTCTCTCTGCCCTCCCAGGCACCATTTCATAGGAGGAAGATAGCTCCACCCCTGAGGTCACCTGGTACGTGGCAGCCTAGCAAGTTAGGAATGTTGTCTTCAGAACCTGGTTGAAGCAGCAGTGTGATGAAGAGGTGTTGTGGCTGTTATGAATCCCTACTTAAGTTGGTTCAATACTTTATATCCCAGGTTACTCCTGCCATTGAGTTACCAGGTACCTTGACCCCTTGTTCATTACCATCATCCTACCCAGGTCCATCAGGGTAGGGGAATATTTGAGGCTCTCTGGACTAGGATGGTATCAATTCCGTGACCTTCCTCACTCTCCCTTTTGTCTCTGTTTTCCATCTGTATGTGTTGTCTTTCCTTTCCACTGTCAGCCGACTGTAGATTTCCTGTCTGTATTGACTTTTTTTATCTTTGATAAAAAAAAAATCTTAACTCTTCCCTAATCCTCTGTATGATACACCCTGCCCTTATTCTTTCCCCAACCTCACATATAAAATTTGAAAAAATGGGGGTCTATCCCCACCATATAATATTATCCACCCTCTCTCACATTCTCCTGTAAAACTCTCTTAATCTATTCCTTTTCTGCTTTACCTTGTCTGCTCTTTCACCTATCTCTAATTGTCCTGTCCTCCTCCCTTATACATCATTATAAAAATAACAGTGTGTCCAGATAAGGACACCCTCATAGTGAAAAAAAGACTTTTAAAAGTTTTGATAAGCTGTGGGCCAGCAGCACTGAATCACAAGTAGTGCAATATCCCAAACAAAGTCTCAGGTAATCTGTGTAGATCTGCAATCCCAACAGTTTACCAAAAATAAATGGCAGCATTTATTAATTTCCATACATTCAGTTTTATTTCACCTATAGCTAAACTCTATTCAACTCACTTTCTGTTTATTCAAATCTCTGACAAGAGTGTTGGACATTCCAATGTAAAACTAAGAACTTCTAAAACCGGCACTGCTTGTTAACACTTTCATCATTTAAATAGCAATATAGTGGCACAATTAACAGAATTATTTTATGCTTCTTTGAAACATGGGAGAATGAATACCACCACATGATTTTACCAATTGTGAAGTAAAATGATCTCAGTGATCATGAAAAGTATTGCACAATTGCCATGATCCCTCATGCATCAAGATTGCTTTGAAGATTGTTTAGTGGAGATTACAACAATACTTAGATCAAGGATTACCAAAGGTGCAAGCAGGTTTTAAGAAATGGTGAGAAAGAATGGGCAGCATAACAAATGTAAGATGGAGCCTTGAAAATACAAAAAAAAAAAACAAATAAAGAAAAAAAGGTATCTGAGTGTACTTCATTGCTTATATCAAGGTTTATTGAATGTGTAAATGACAAAAGCTCTGGGACACACAGTGTTTGTGCCACATCGGTTGATAATTCTCACACATAGTTTTTCCATCAGCCAATAAGCAACAGATCAAGGAAAAGCAGGGTCAGTTAAGAACTGTCAAAGAGAAAGGACAAAGGTGTATACCTTCCTATAACTGTTCAAGTTATTTACAGAGCAAATCACCAGATAACTTTTTTGTGAAGAAAACTGAGATATGGACACATGAATAGGAATTGTCAAAAATCTTCATTAAGCTGGCATTATCTCACTATTGGATGAAGCTGAAGATGACCTGAAATATCTGCTTGTCAAAGTTAAACTGGAGACAGGGAGGGGGCTTCTGCAGTGCTGTATTTATATATGGGGCCTTATGCATGGTTAATGTCTCACAGGTTGCGATGCAACTTTCTGTTAGTACTTCTCATTTGCTAGTGATGCTCCTTGCTATCACATTAGCATATTTTTGGGACGTGAACAATTTGTTGATTTCTGCAGAGGTATAGAAGAACATTTAGCCCCACATTAGGTTTACAAAAGAGGTTGTGATCTGCGATGCGAGGGTTCCAGAGAATATATCTAAATATGGATGAATGCAATGTCATTTTTGTATTTTAGAATGCAACAGATTTAAATAAACAGTACAAAGAAACTTTTAAACAATAAGATCAATACAAAGCGACTATATATACAGTCCATATCAAATGTTACTATCTGAGAAACCATACTATTATTTTTCTAGTAAATCTTTAAGCTTCTGCCAAGATAATTTCGTATGTGTGACATTCATAGTTCTGTAATGTAAGGTTTGTAGCTCTTTATTACATACTTGTTTTGCTATACATATGAAATCCAAGAAAGAGAGATAGTTATTTGTTTTCCAATTTAAAGTAATGACTGTGAAGATATGTAAAGGCTGCCAGCCTAGCTAGATAGAACTTTGTAAATAATTCTAGCCTAGCTAGATAGAATTTTGTAAATAATTCTATGTCATTATAAATATGAATATAATCCACAGGCTTGTCCTCTTAAATGTAAGAAAACTGTGTTTTGAATTTCAAAAATGTAACAACAGTGCACCCTGCTGGAAGAAAGCTGATAAAGTAAAGCATTTTATGACTGTTTGATTTTAGGGCTCAGAGATGGGATGTCTGGATGAAGGAATTCTTTCTACTGTCTTAGGATAAGAGTTAATTGCTAGATTTTACATATATAATGTATTTTATGGCTGTAGCTTCCTGCAGGTGCACATTAGAAAATGAAAATACATTTTGAGTTTCTGTTAGCTTGGGAAGCTAAATCAGAACTGTTATGAATGTAATCTAAAATGAGTCAGCAGTGATGTATTATCAGTTTAAGACTTTCTCAGAGAGAGAATTAGGGCATTTGGGATTTTGTCTGAAGAACATCCACTCACCAGTAATCTGCCTTTGCTCTATATGTAAGTTCATTTAGAACTGTCCAATAATACCAATGTGTGCTGAATAAATGCTTCTCGAACCAAAAAATAAAACCAACAAGCAGAAGGCCTTATTTTTCCTCAGAGCCACCTGCATGTGTGAATAAGGTAGATGAGTTTATGTGCAGGGTACCAGTAACATATTCTATGGACTCTAAAGGTGTAGTTGACATTATTAAAAAACATTGGGTTGTCATGACCATAAGTACAGAGTTGATAGCTATAATAGATGAATGTCCCAGCATAGTTTATAAGAAAAATAAATCTTTAGATCAGTTGCTATGTTACCCCAAGAACCTCATGGAGTAGGATAGCAGGAAACAACATGATTCTTATAAAAAATAAAAACAATTCTAGACCTTATTACAACTGCAGTTTTTGCAGTTATATAGATCAAGCAGGTAATTTTTTTCACCCTAACCAGAACAAGGTCTATTAATTTTCAGTGGAGGCAACCTGTAACAGTAGTAATGTGGTTTACCTAGCAGTGTGTAAAACCTGCAGTAAACTTTATGTAGGAAAAATGGACAGAAGACTGAAATAAAGGATAAGAGAACATGTGAATGATATAAGAAATACTATGCTTAGGAATGCATTAGCTAAACATGTAGTAGAAACTTCCCCAGAGCATGTATTTAGGTTTCAAGTTATAGATATGGTGCAGGAAAGTCTTAGGGGAGGTGATATTAGAAATGAAACAGTGTGTTTAGAAAGCAAATGGGTTATTAGATTAAGAGCAGATACAGGGTCAGGACGTAATGATAAAGTATCATTGAAACCAATGTTGAAAGCACATCCTTTTTTTAAATAAGAAGGGAAATTTAGCAAACTCTCTTTCTACCCCCCACCTTTTACATACATTCACTTTTTATACATGTTTACTATTAGTATTCCATATATTTAAAAAGTTATCTCTTTAAAGAGTTTTACTAGGATATCATGGGAATTTTTCACTTTGTTATTTTATGGGCATTGAATTAGATAGATATTATGCATCTGATGAAGCAGTTGTAATACTGCAAAAGTACTTATGACTTTGTCTGTGCCTGTTTCCTGAATAAACTGTTGCTGGTTTTATGATAGCCTAGTGTTGCTTCATCTTACTTCTGCTTGTTAGACTTATTTAGAACTGTGATTGCTCTTAGAGTTAGATTAGGAATTTAGTCAGATTTAGTCTAACTGTTTTCTATATTTATGTCAGAGTATTCTACATATTACTTTAAGCATTTCCCTGTGATTTCTAAACTCTTGACTAGCACTGTGTTGAATTGTAGAGATTTTTGTTGTGTTTTTTTTATTTATCATACTTTTTTAACCTTTCAATTTTGGCTGTTTTGTGTAGAGTTCATTTAAGCTCTAGAGTACATTGCATGTATATAGTTATACTGTACAAAGCCACTCCAATAAGCCTTAGTTCTGGTCACAATTACTAATTGGATAATAATAGTGTACATTAAAAGTGGACACCCTTTGGGAAGGGCATTATTGGTAGCTGATAAATAGCGGTTGGAGGAGCTGATAATACATTATAGATTGGCAGGAAGGGGGCACAGCTGGAGAACCTGTAACAGCCTTCCCCAGGAGTGTCTGTGTGTTTGTATATGAATCAAATCTCAAAGTGTGTCTCAGCTACTTGGGCAGGGACATGAAGCACTGGTTGGACATAGAGGGTGCTGAAAGTTTTAGCTTGACAACTAGGCTGAGATTTGGACCCTATAGCTGTGCCAGTGGGGAGTCTTATTGGGGATCTGGAGAGAGAGAGAAACCAACCACAGACTGACTGTGATCTCTGTGTGCTCTTAAGGGAAATTGTACTTTACTGTGTTCTTGTTATCCTCCCAATCTGGATGCCTCTCACTGGTGCTAGTGCTAAGGTTTGAGGCTCCTTGATTACTGGGCCAGGTATAACAATGATTTTTCTGGCAATAGCCAGGATTGATCATAAGAGAGGCACATGCATTTTAGGAATTGAACTTGGAATTGGAACACTAAATGGTAATAATGAATTTGATACTTTACATCTGTCTGACCATAAGGCCTTAACAAAATGTCTAAATTCATTCCAAAATAATCTATCCTTTTTTCACTTTAGAACCATGTGTTCCCAATCTGCTTCTTAATTTTCAATGCATCTCTAACACCTCAATTCTTTTAATAGAAAAGTGAAATTTTGCTCGGCATTAAAAACTCCTATGTTAAAATCTCCATGTAAATATTTTCCAATAAATAGATGATGTGGAGTTGTATGCAGACTTTAAATGAAGCTGCTTATTAGTCTCTGAAAAAGGTTTCTTATTTAGTGTTGTTGAATGCTCCCAATGATATTCATCAAGGCTTAAAAAGTCAGCTCTAAAAATCTTATATATCATAGATAAGTATGTCTTGTTTTTATAACTAATAGCATTAGTCTGGAAAAAAATTCTAAAATTTTAGGGATGGGTTTAGTATACATAGCTAATGGCAATTGTAAATTATCATTGGCAAACACTGTCAAGGTTTGAATAACTAACCAATTTGTGTTTATTTACATTATATTTAGCTAAAAGATTTTCTGGAGAACTTACTTTATTTCCCTGTATAAACTGATATCGACATTTTAAATTCTTTTCAAAACAACTTATTGTATTTGTATTCAAAGTTTCTGTACAATCTATAGAAAAGCTATTGGAAAAATCAGAAACAACTACTGTTTAACTGCATAATTGCTTTCTATTATCATTTTATACACATAAAGGGTGTGTCTAATTCCATATGTGTGTTTAGCAATGCTTCCATTATTCAAACAAAGCTATTTTAATGTCCAATATGTCATATTAATGTTGGAAGAAAAAATAAATTTTTCATCCACTGCCATATTTGAGATGAATGTTGATTCATGAAGGGATTATCAGTTTGAGTTGCATGCTAAATTAAACCAGAGAGTAACAATGTTTATAATAGCAGATTTTATATAAAAATAAATATTGGGAAACCTGATTACATTTTCATCTCCGCTTTTAGTGTGCCAAATGTAGGATATTTTTGATTTTTGAGGATGTCATAAAAGTTTTAATAACATATTATCTAATCTCTTGATAACTTTCTTGGTGGGCTGTAATATTAATGGTTGCACAATATATAATATATTTGGTAAGATTATCATTTTTATTAAAATGGTCTATCCTCCATGAAAAATATATTCTGTTCCAACTTTCAATGAGGTTTAAAATATTGTTAGCAAGGCTTTTATAATTCAGTGCTGCTGTTTCTCTCCAATTTGTTTTAACACTTACCCCTAAATATTTAAATTATTTTCCCAATTAAATGTATATTTTTTAAATTAGATGTTACTTTTTTATTTATTAGCATTATTTCTGTTTTACTGTGATTAAATTTTAATCCTGAATTTTTCTCAAAGTAGTTTATTGACTTAACAATACTCTCTATTAAAGATTCAGTATTACCAATAGTTAATAAAATATCATCTGCAAATAACTGGATCTTAGAGGTATACAAGCATTAACTGAAAAGCCTATTATATCTTTATTATTTCTAATAAATGTGGCAAATGGTTCTATAGATAAGGCAAAAAGTAATGACAATAGTGGGCATCCTTGTTTTGTTCTCCTTGATATTTTAATGAGCAAGAAAGAAAGAAACCAGTTTTAACAAAGGAAAAAGTGTTATATAATTTCATTATTAACTCTATAAATTTCAATGAAAAATTATAGGTCCTTAAAGTTTTTTGTAGATATAGCCAATTTATTGTATCAAAAGTCATATTAATGTCTAAGGATAGAATCAACAACTCTTTTTTTATTATTATTAGTAAAGTCCAATAAAGATCCTCGGCTGGGGTTCTTTCTGTGTGGAGTCTGCATGTCCTCCCTGTGGTCATGTGGGTTTCCTCCTGGTGCTCCAGTTTCCTCCCACATCCCAAAGACATGCTGTAGGTTGATTGGACTCTCTAAATTAGTCCTAGGTGTGAGTGTGTGCATGTGTGTGCCTTCTGTGGAAGGTTGGGTGCCGGGCTGGCAACTCAACACCATAAAACTCCACTGCCAATCATGAGCTGACAAGGTAATCCACTGTGGCGACCTCTAACTGAGAAAAGCCGGAAGAAGAAGAAGAAGTAAAGTCCAGTAAAGAGATAGGTCTTATGATAATATCATGCACTTTCCTTCCTAATATAAGTCCAGTTTGATCATTACTAATTAATCTTGATATTATATAAGTTAATCTGTGTGTATATATATATATATATATATATATATATATATATATATATATATATATATATATATATTTGGGTTCCGTTCAGAAGCTCAAAATACTGAAATCTTGAATTTAAGTATTTTGAGCCCAAGAAGCCAAATCCACATAATAGCAAAAGTTTAAAAGCACAAAATTCAAAACCTCGAATACCGGAGATTTTGAATTTCATACTTCTAAAGTTCTGCTATAGTCATGTATTCAGGTAAGTGTGTATGTGTGTGTGTGTGTGTGTGTGTGTGTGTGTGTGTGTGTGTGTGTGTGTGTGTGTGTGTGTGTGTGTTAAGGGGTTTGGATAGGGGCTGTGGTGTGTCAGTGTGTTTTGTTGCTGTGATGTGTGTGTGCGAAGAGAAAATTACTTGCATGGTGGTGTTTTGTGTGTGTTTGTATGTAGTGCAACCTCAGAGTGAGAATATTTAAGTAGGGGGGTGTGAGGCTGCAGCCCCCCACATGAGGGGTGTAGGGGGGCTTTTACCCCTGCTTTCATGTAGTAGAGTGATTGTGTGTGTTTGTGTGGTGGATGGTGTGTGTGTGTGTGTGTGTGTATGTGTGTGTGTAGTAAAACTGCAAAATTCAAAACTTCTGGTATTTGATGTCTTGAGGTTTCGCGGTTTTTAATTTTCGTTGTTTTGTGGATTCCACTTCTTGGGCTTGAGATACTGAAATTCGAGATTTCAGTGTTTTGAACTTCTGAAGTGAATATATATATATGTATATATATATATATATATATATATATATATATATATATATATATATATATATATATATATATATATATATAGAGAGAGAGAGAGAGAGAGAGAGAGCAATGGAAATTTTATAGTTAACATTTAACAATGAAATGGATCAATATGAGGAAAATAACTTAGGGTCATTGTCTTGCTTTATAATTGCGGAGATCAAAGAGTATTTCCAAGAAGGCAGAATATTTAATGAACTTTAGACTTCATCAAAAGCATTTATAAGAGTCATTAATACCTTATCTGGGATTATTTTATATACCTCTGGTATTAAACCATCTATTCCAGGAGTGTTGTTGTTTTTTAAACTTTTTATCTGTTCTTTTAGTTTCTTAATAGTAACAGATTTGTCCAAAACATCATTCTATTCTTTTGTAACTCTATATATAATATGATCTTTTAAAAAATTATCAGTGTTATCATATTATCTAGTATTAGATCTTTATTATTCATTTCATCTTACTTAATGAAATACATTTAAACACTATTTCTAAACTTAGTCAAGTGTAACAAAATGAAATAATGATTTACTAAAGTCAGAAAGATATTGAATTTGAGCTCAATTGTCATGGAAAAATAATAAAAATTGCTTAACAACAAAGTAACAAAACTATTTACAACCCCAACCATGAAATATAGCATTAATGATCTTGATATAACAATATATTTACACCCCCTACCATGGAATAAAATATTCCTAATTTGATGATCTAATCATTCAAATCACCCACTATCATCTTTACAAAATCTCTATCCACTTTTTTACTTCACCTCTAAAAATGATTTCAGTACTATGTTATTTCTAATAGCTTCCCACCAATAACAATTATTAAAATTTTAAGAACAAATGAGACGTATATTCATGTATAATAATCAAAATAATGACATCTTACTTAATAAGCCTATGGAATGGAAGTGAAATAATACACTGGCAAAGAATTCCAACATATTCAACTAAACTCAAAGAATGTAAAGAATGGTTTCTAAAAGAATTAGATTTTTTAATGGATGTTAGTAACAATGGTGAAATCATCTTATATTAACAGATTGCCCTCTAACTTCCAACATATCTCTTAATATTGTTGCTTTTTCGACTTTTTATTTATTAAATATGTAATTTCTTTAATATTATTCATGTTATTTACCATTTTTAATCTTATTGCTAGTCTATGCATACTCTTTGGATTTACTCTGTAAGTTTGTAATTTGAGCTTCTCTTAGTTTGTTTCAACCTTATGTTTTTAAATTTGCATGCCTTTTTGATTGTGTTTTTAACTTTGCTTCTGTATCTTTATCATATTATTTTAATTTTAAACTATCAGTCTTTGAAGAACTTTTAATTCATTATCCCATTCCTTTCTTTTTAATACGTACCAACTTTTTGTTCTACCATACATGTATGTTTTTAACGTATCCCACAGGATAATATTAAAAACTTCACCATTGTTACTAAAATCCATTAAAAAATCTAATTATTTTAGAAACCATTTTTTACATTCCTTGAGTTTAGTTAAATATGCTGGAATTATTTGCCAGTGTATTATTTCACTTGGTTTTAAATTAATTTTAAAAGAAATGGCATTGTGATCAGGCAAAGGACAAGATGTTATAGAAACATCTTCTACTTTCCAATATAGTCCACTAGATATGAATACTGGGTCTATATTAGAACACTGAACTTTCAAAACGTTGAGTGTTCTAATATCGACCCATTTTCAGTGAACGCTGAAAATATCAAAGAAACATAAAACCAAATTTTTTCCTAGGGAAAGAATTTGGTTGTCCGTTTCTGTTGCTTTGGTATTTTAAGTGTTGTGGTAGAAAGTTACGGGTCGGGTTCAGGTAAGTGTGCGATTGTGTGGATGTGAGGGTTAGGGCAGGTTAGGTGAGATAGTGTTAGGGTGCGGGTCAGGTAAGTGTGCGATTGTGTGGATATAAGGGTTAGGACTCTATAGGTGAGTTAGTGTTATGGTGTGGGTAAGGTGACTGTGCGATAGTGACAGACCTTAGAGTTAGGGTTTGGGTTAAGGTAAGTGGATAGTTAGTGGTGTATGTATAGTTTAGTGTAGGGTTAGGTGTAAGAGTTTAGGTGTATGTGTGTGGATTGCTGTTTGTTTGGTGTGCTTGTGCTGTATTTGTGTGTTTTGGAACAGCAAATTCTTTCCCTAGGAAAAAAAATTGTTGTTCTGTATGTTTGATGTTTTAAATTTTCAATTATTAGGGTTCGATATTAGAACACTCAAAATGTTGAAAGTTTGGTGTTCTAATATAGACCCATGAATACTTTATCAATATTTGTTTGGGTACCAAATTTATAAGAATAGCATGTATAATTTAGAGTATTTGCCAATTTTAAGCCATAAATATCTCTAAGATCCATCGTACTAGTAAAATTATTCAACTGTTTAGCAGTGGCAGTAATTTGGGGCTCTTGTCATTAGAGGTTTCTTTTTCTGTAAGTAATGAAAATCCCCTGCCACTTGAATTTTGCTTTTTGTGTGCAAAGTTATAAGATCTAAATTTTTATTGCTAGTTTAAAACCAATTCCAGGAATCCAACATATATATTAACAAAAGTAATTTTTTTATCTATTTCGAGTACAACTAATTAATGACATAATACCATTCTTGACAGTATAACAATCAATCACTTTAGGTACAGTTAGTACTTTCTTCCATAATATCACAGTGTCTCTCATTTTATTATTATAATGTGAATCAATCAGTATTGAGTAATGCTTACGTTAACTTTTCAAAGTCTTTCTTTATTAATTGTCTTACTTGTAGACACACTATATCAGCTTTATTAATTCTAAGATATTTAAACAAATCACCTCTCTTCATTGGATTGTTTAGTCCATTTATATTTAATGAAATACATTTAAACACTGTCATTTCTAAACTTAACCAAGTGTAACAAAATGAAATAATGATTTACTAAAGTCAGAAAGATATTGAATTTGAGCTCAATTGTCATGGAAAAATAATAAAAATTACTTAACAAAGTAACAAAACTATTTACAACCCCAACCATGAAATATAGCATTAATGATATTGATATAACAATATATTTACACCCCCTACCATGGAATAAAATATTCCTGATTTGATGATCTAATCATTCAAATCACCCACTATCATCTTTACAAAATCTCTATCCACTTTTATTTCTTCAACTCTAAAAATGATTTCAGTACTACATGTTATTTCTAATAGTTTCCCACCAATAACAATTATTAAAATTTTGTTTAAGAACAAATGAGACATATCTATTCATGTATAATAATCAAAATAATGACATCTTCCTTAATAAGCCTATGTAATGTAAGTAGAATGATTAATATACTAAAATATTTTAATTAAAATTCAAAGTGTGTGTGTGTGTGTGTGTGTGTGTGTGTGTGTGTGTGTGTGTGTGTGTGTGTGTGTGTGTGTGTGTGTGTGTCTGTGTATATATATATATATATATATATATATATATATATACACTATTTGAAAATAAACCTATAAATTCAAAGTAGTCCAATATTTAATCACTGTCAAAGACTAATAATAGGCATACCATGTTTAGATCTATTTAAACATACAGATAATCAGATAATTTAAATATTATTTATTTATCCCTTCCCAATTACATAGCATATCTTTGCTAGGATTCACTTTATAATCTCAAAATACTAAAATACTGAATTTTAGTATCTTGAGACTATAAAGTCAAAAGCCCAAAATCATGACCATTCACATACACAAACCACCACACAAACAAGCACACATCCACCTGCCTAATGACACTACAACAAACAAAACAAAACACACAAACACTACATAAACACATTTACCCTACATATAAGCAGGTGGGCAAACCCCCCTGGATCCTCCATGTGAGATGCTGCGCCCCCACCACCCCGTTACTTATATATACTAACTCTCAGGTAGCAATAAACACATAAACACATAAAACTCATTACTACACACACTCACACTCACTAAAATCCCTACCCAATATCCTTACAAGAACACCACTTACCTGGATCCCCAGCTAAATCCATAACCTGCACCACACATTATGAATGTGACAACACAATGGTGGATTCGACATTTCCACATTCGATATTATGCAGTTTTGTGTAACTGCACTTTTGACTTTATAATCTCAAAATACTAAAATTTGATATTTTAGTATTTCAAGATTATAAAGTGAAACCCTTTGTTAGACCTATCATAAGAGAACTTTATATTCACCAACATCTATGAAATATTCTCACTATAATTTACACAAACTAAGATCAACTTGAGCAAAAAGCTAAGACAATTAATTATAGTTATTATCATGATCTATGACACTATTAAAAGTGTATTTATTATTTTAAACTCAACAGATACATTATATCAGTCTTAAATAGTTCTATTACTGTCTAATTGTCAATTTAAGTAACAATCTGAGAGGAAGAGGAAAATGATCTAGTAAATGGAGTTACTGTCAAAAATCTCTAAATAATATCAGTAGCTGTTCTGTATATCTATAAGGCATTCTTGACTTATTGTATTATTGCTTATATATTAAGGCTAATAACTACTGACCATCAAGTTACATGCACACTCATAAGAAAACTAAGCACAACAACAGGAGAAAAACATGTGTATGTATATATATATATATATATATATATATATATATATATATATATATATATATAATAACATTAGTACAGCTGAATATAGCATCAGTACAGCTAAATAAGGTGAAATTATGGCTTTGTTTACAGCCATCAGGTTTAATAAAAATACACAGATATCTCATCCAGGTTATTTGTGTGACAGTATGGAGGCATTATAAAAGTTACAGCTAGTTCTGATTATTTTATCTGATTTAAAATTTTAATAACACAATGCACTCCTTTTATATCCTCCAGTTTAACTCGTTCACTCCAAAGGACCACAGGAAGTTTGCAATGTAACTTCCAATGGGTGGAGCCTAAGCCTTTTGACAGAATCAAATTATGTCCTCACATTTCAAACAAATGTTCATATCTCTGAAACCGTAGAGCTTACTGGAGAAGTACAAATGTCAAACTCTTCAGCACAAACTATTTTTATAGTAGTAGCATTCTTGAGGTTCTAGGTCTTAAACTGAATATAAGTCACAGTAAACACTGTAACTATTACATTTGTAATATTTTGTAAACAACTTACAATATCTCAGCAACCAGTCAAGCTACATACATACTGTCACCATCATTTTATTCATCTACTTGAGAGCTTTTATATGAGGCTAAGGAGTTCTGTAAGCATTACTTGGTTCTTCAGATATTTAGAAAAATGTGACAATTATAGCTATAGAAATTAATATCATGAAAACAACAGTTAATGTTTATTTACCCACAATAGACAGAGGTCAAATATTAATGCAGTTGAGTTTGCCACTGTGTAAGATTTAAGATGAAATCTTTTAAAACCATATACGCGCTCACACATACACACATACACACACACACACATATATATATATATATATATATATATATATATATATATATATATATCATGGTTTTGGAATTATTGATGCAAATATGAACAAGCGATATTTGATACCTAGAAGCGTCACTAGGAGTTAACTGCAGATGCACCTGGAGACATCACTCGGATGTTGGAGTTAAATAATACTGTGAAACTCCAATTATATATTTCTCTCTCTGATACTCCAATCAACCACAATTAAAATACAATTCATTGGAAGAGGAAAGTAGAGGGTTTCAATACAAAGTTTAATTTTCTCTTATTATATTTTGAAGTTAGAATGAATAAGGGCCATATTTTGGAATATCATTCTGCTTTTTTCCTTATTACTTTTCTCTTTTCTTTTTTCCTTCTCTTCTCCTCTCTCTTTTCCCTTCTTCCCATTCTTTCTCTTTTATAGTTCTAAGCTTCTCTTAGTTTGTTTCAACCTTATGTTTTTAAATTTGCATGCCTTTTTGATTGTGTTTTTAACTTTGCTTCTGTATCTTTATCATATTATTTTAATTTTAAACTATCAGTCTTTGAAGAACTTTTAATTCATTATCCCATTCCTTTCTTTTTAATACGTACCAACTTTTTGTTCTACCATACATGTATGTTTTTAACGTATCCCACAGGATAATATTAAAAACTTCACCATTGTTACTAAAATCCATTAAAAAATCTAATTATTTTAGAAACCATTTTTTACATTCCTTGAGTTTAGTTAAATATGCTGGAATTATTTGCCAGTGTATTATTTCACTTGGTTTTAAATTAATTTTAAAAGAAATGGCATTGTGATCAGGCAAAGGACAAGATGTTATAGAAACATCTTCTACTTTCCAATATAGTCCACTAGATATGAATACTGGGTCTATATTAGAACACTGAACTTTCAAAACGTTGAGTGTTCTAATATCGACCCATTTTCAGTGAACGCTGAAAATATCAAAGAAACATAAAACCAAATTTTTCCTAGGGAAAGAATTTGGTTGTCCGTTTCTGTTGCTTTGGTATTTTAAGTGTTGTGGTAGAAAGTTACGGGTCGGGTTCAGGTAAGTGTGCGATTGTGTGGATGTGAGGGTTAGGGCAGGTTAGGTGAGATAGTGTTAGGGTGCGGGTCAGGTAAGTGTGCGATTGTGTGGATATAAGGGTTAGGACTCTATAGGTGAGTTAGTGTTATGGTGTGGGTAAGGTGACTGTGCGATAGTGACAGACCTTAGAGTTAGGGTTTGGGTTAAGGTAAGTGGATAGTTAGTGGTGTATGT
Organism: Protopterus annectens; assembly: GCF_019279795.1. NCBI lineage: Eukaryota > Metazoa > Chordata > Ceratodontiformes > Protopteridae > Protopterus > Protopterus annectens. Next base: position 1,377,806,059 of record NC_056743.1, read on the forward strand.
ATAGTTTAGTGTAGGGTTAGGTGTAAGAGTTTAGGTGTATGTGTGTGGATTGCTGTTTGTTTGGTGTGCTTGTGCTGTATTTGTGTGTTTTGGAACAGCAAATTCTTTCCCTAGGAAAAAAAATTGTTGTTCTGTATGTTTGATGTTTTAAATTTTCAATTATTAGGGTTCGATATTAGAACACTCAAAATGTTGAAAGTTTGGTGTTCTAATATAGACCCATGAATACTTTATCAATATTTGTTTGGGTACCAAATTTATAAGAATAGCATGTATAATTTAGAGTATTTGCCAATTTTAAGCCATAAATATCTCTAAGATCCATCGTACTAGTAAAATTATTCAACTGTTTAGCAGTGGCAGTAATTTGGGGCTCTTGTCATTAGAGGTTTCTTTTTCTGTAAGTAATGAAAATCCCCTGCCACTTGAATTTTGCTTTTGTGTGCAAAGTTATAAGATCTAAATTTTTATTGCTAGTTTAAAACCAATTCCAGGAATCCAACATATATATTAACAAAAGTAATTTTTTTATCTATTTCGAGTACAACTAATTAATGACATAATACCATTCTTGACAGTATAACAATCAATCACTTTAGGTACAGTTAGTACTTTCTTCCATAATATCACAGTGTCTCTCATTTTATTATTATAATGTGAATCAATCAGTATTGAGTAATGCTTACGTTAACTTTTCAAAGTCTTTCTTTATTAATTGTCTTACTTGTAGACACACTATATCAGCTTTATTAATTCTAAGATATTTAAACAAATCACCTCTCTTCATTGGATTGTTTAGTCCATTTATATTTAATGAAATACATTTAAACACTGTCATTTCTAAACTTAACCAAGTGTAACAAAATGAAATAATGATTTACTAAAGTCAGAAAGATATTGAATTTGAGCTCAATTGTCATGGAAAAATAATAAAAATTACTTAACAAAGTAACAAAACTATTTACAACCCCAACCATGAAATATAGCATTAATGATATTGATATAACAATATATTTACACCCCCTACCATGGAATAAAATATTCCTGATTTGATGATCTAATCATTCAAATCACCCACTATCATCTTTACAAAATATCTATCCACTTTTCTTACTTCACCTCTAAAAATGATTTCAGTAATACATGTTATTTCTAATAGCTTCCCACCAATAACAATTATTAAAATTTTGTTTAAGAACAAATGAGACATATCTATTCATGTATAATAATCAAAATAATGACATCTCCCTTAATAAGCCTATGTAATGGAAGTAGAATGATTAATATAATAGAATATTTTAATTAAAATTCAAAGTGTGTGTATGTGTGTGTGTGTGTGTGTGTGTGTGTGTGTGTGTGTGTGTGTGTGTGTGTGTGTGTGTCTGTGTATATATATATATATATATATATATATATATATATATACACTATTTGAAAATAAACCTATAAATTCAAAGTAGTCCAATATTTAATCACTGTCAAAGACTAATAATAGGCATACCATGTTTAGATCTATTTAAACATACAGATAATCAGATAATTTAAATATTATTTATTTATCCCTTCCCAATTACATAGCATATCTTTGCTAGGATTCACTTTATAATCTCAAAATACTAAAATACTGAATTTTAGTATCTTGAGACTATAAAGTCAAAAGCCCAAAATCATGACCATTCACATACACAAACCACCACACAAACAAGCACACATCCACCTGCCTAATGACACTACAACAAACAAAACAAAACACACAAACACTACATAAACACATTTACCCTACATATAAGCAGGTGGGCAAACCCCCCTGGATCCTCCATGTGAGATGCTGCGCCCCCACCACCCCGTTACTTATATATACTAACTCTCAGGTAGCAATAAACACATAAACACATAAAACTCATTACTACACACACTCACACTCACTAAAATCCCTACCCAATATCCTTACAAGAACACCACTTACCTGGATCCCCAGCTAAATCCATAACCTGCACCACACATTATGAATGTGACAACACAATGGTGGATTCGACATTTCCACATTCGATATTATGCAGTTTTGTGTAACTGCACTTTTGACTTTATAATCTCAAAATACTAAAATTTGATATTTTAGTATTTCAAGATTATAAAGTGAAACCCTTTGTTAGACCTATCATAAGAGAACTTTATATTCACCAACATCTATGAAATATTCTCACTATAATTTACACAAACTAAGATCAACTTGAGCAAAAAGCTAAGACAATTAATTATAGTTATTATCATGATCTATGACACTATTAAAAGTGTATTTATTATTTTAAACTCAACAGATACATTATATCAGTCTTAAATAGTTCTATTACTGTCTAATTGTCAATTTAAGTAACAATCTGAGAGGAAGAGGAAAATGATCTAGTAAATGGAGTTACTGTCAAAAATCTCTAAATAATATCAGTAGCTGTTCTGTATATCTATAAGGCATTCTTGACTTATTGTATTATTGCTTATATATTAAGGCTAATAACTACTGACCATCAAGTTACATGCACACTCATAAGAAAACTAAGCACAACAACAGGAGAAAAACATGTGTATGTATATATATATATATATATATATATATATATATATATATATATATATATATAATAACATTAGTACAGCTGAATATAGCATCAGTACAGCTAAATAAGGTGAAATTATGGCTTTGTTTACAGCCATCAGGTTTAATAAAAATACACAGATATCTCATCCAGGTTATTTGTGTGACAGTATGGAGGCATTATAAAAGTTACAGCTAGTTCTGATTATTTTATCTGATTTAAAATTTTAATAACACAATGCACTCCTTTTATATCCTCCAGTTTAACTCGTTCACTCCAAAGGACCACAGGAAGTTTGCAATGTAACTTCCAATGGGTGGAGCCTAAGCCTTTGACAGAATCAAATTATGTCCTCACATTTCAAACAAATGTTCATATCTCTGAAACCGTAGAGCTTACTGGAGAAGTACAAATGTCAAACTCTTCAGCACAAACTATTTTTATAGTAGTAGCATTCTTGAGGTTCTAGGTCTTAAACTGAATATAAGTCACAGTAAACACTGTAACTATTACATTTGTAATATTTTGTAAACAACTTACAATATCTCAGCAACCAGTCAAGCTACATACATACTGTCACCATCATTTTATTCATCTACTTGAGAGCTTTTATATGAGGCTAAGAAGTTCTGTAAGCATTACTTGGTTCTTCAGATATTTAGAAAAATGTGACAATTATAGCTATAGAAATTAATATCATGAAAACAACAGTTAATGTTTATTTACCCACAATAGACAGAGGTCAAATATTAATGCAGTTGAGTTTGCCACTGTGTAAGATTTAAGATGAAATCTTTTAAAACCATATACGCGCTCACACATACACACATACACACACACACACATATATATATATATATATATATATATATATATATATATATATATATATCATGGTTTTGGAATTATTGATGCAAATATGAACAAGCGATATTTGATACCTAGAAGCGTCACTAGGAGTTAACTGCAGATGCACCTGGAGACATCACTCGGATGTTGGAGTTAAATAATACTGTGAAACTCCAATTATATATTTCTCTCTCTGATACTCCAATCAACCACAATTAAAATACAATTCATTGGAAGAGGAAAGTAGAGGGTTTCAATACAAAGTTTAATTTTCTCTTATTATATTTTGAAGTTAGAATGAATAAGGGCCATATTTTGGAATATCATTCTGCTTTTTTCCTTATTACTTTTCTCTTTTCTTTTTTCCTTCTCTTCTCCTCTCTCTTTTCCCTTCTTCCCATTCTTTCTCTTTTATAGTTCTTACTATAAATGCATGTTAATTTTTACTCAGTCTGGCTCCTTATATTTCTCATGCTTAGTGCATATAGTTCATTAAATATTAGTAACTCTACTAATACATCAGTGTGACCAACATGCAGATCCTACTTTAATCTTCCTGAACATTAATAACCTAGACTTAACATGCAAACAGATTAAAAGCTTATAATAACTCATTACAGTATCTAAAATACTTTTTTTTTTAATATTTTTGTCATCACAGATATATCATATTTATAGCCTGTAACTTTGTTTTGCAAAAAATTTCATCTTTAACACGTTTTGTTCAGCACTACACAAGACATGTAATGAATTAATGACTTGCATTTGTTTGAAATAATCAGTATTATTTACAGTTTACACCAACATTCAGTAAAATGATCTAAGGCAATGTGTTAGACTTACATTCACTTTATTGTGGAATGTTACAAGTCTATAGGAGATCCAAGCATGAACTGCAAGTGTACTTCCTTTTCTTTCCATTGCAACATTCTAAACTGGGACTTCATGTAGAGTTCAAAGCTCATCATCTAACTGCAGTTTTTTTTTCATATCATTTGCACATCTGCAGGACTTCCTTTTTGACAGTGAATGTCTTACAAATTAATTACATATCCCCAACAGAAAATAAATTTAAAATCTAAGGTGGGAAATATTTTAGGCTGTCGAGGTAACTCAAAAGTGTACTCGTGATCATTAAAAAGGCAAGTTAAGCAGCTGATGTTACAGAAAACTAATAAGTAGATATATTCAAAATAATGAGATACAAAGTCACTGGTGGTACTGAAACAGCTATCAAGCTGGTACATATCAGAGAAATGCACATTCAAATGGCAACCTCCAATTTATCTGGTCCATTAATAATACAGAAGTCAATAAAACCAATTTATAAAACATGCCAGTCATTCATTCAAAGTCTCTATCCCAAATCAAGTGCTCAAAAGAAAGAAATACCAACAAATGACTTTACATCTACAGCATAACAGTATCCACTATTCCGACTTAAACATACCAGAAAGCATTACCGTAACAAAACATATGTAAGCATACTTTATGTTTTTTTAACTAAATAACATTATTAAGTTATAATAAACATCAGTAATATGTGGAAATCGATATTTTATTTTCAGTTCTTTATCAGTCTTTCAGAAAACATTATATTTCTATTTAAAGATGCTGCTGCACTAAATATTGTTTTATAATTAATTAATAGCAAAAAGAAAATTGCCTTAGTTGCTTTATGTTCTTTTAACTATTAAGTGTCCCCTGGGTTCAATATACTCCATGCAGAAATAGTCCTATTCCGGCACAGAGTGGTTCATGCCTTTGTAGGCATAGCAGCGTGCCTTGCATAATTCATGAAGGTGAGTTGCTGTTAAGGCTAAATGAACATGAACGACTGCAGGGGGCATTTTTAAGCAGTGCATTGACTACAAACACCCTACCTGCACTCAGAAAGTGCCGTACAGCACTTTCTAAAACTAATGTGGCATAATATTAGAGAATTTTTCTAATATTATGCCAGTATTTCAGTGTCTGCAGACACTGAAATGAAATAAAGGACTATTTCAGTGTCCATGGATGCTGAAATACATACAGGAGCAGGAAAGCAATGCAGGGAGTGTGTGACAGGTTCTGTGTCACACCCCCAGCATTGTAAAAGGGCCGTACCACACTTCACAACCTGCTAGATCAGGAAATGTGGAAAAAGGCAAAAATAATGGGGGAACAAAACCCTAAAAATAAGGACACCTCATAAATATTGCTCTTGCAAACTTAGAAAGTTGATAGAAAACAGGATATGCATTAGCATGCATTTCCGAAGGATAGAAGTCTGAAAGTCAAATGTATGCCATTATCTCCTGATTGCAGTCCATGTGGACAAAGGCACAAATAATGGGGGGACAACGCCCTAAAAATAGGGACACTTCTTAAATATTGCTCTTACAAACTTAGAAAGGTGATAGAAAACAGGTTATGCAATAGCATGAATTTCCAAAGGACAGAAGTCTGAAAGTCAACTGTATGCCATTATTTCCTGACTGCAGTCTATAAAGCCTTGCAAAAAAACACAATACTCACTATTTAACATAATAATATAATAATAATAATATAATATATATTTTTCCATGGTAAGGGATGTTTAAGCATAGCTGAGCAGTTGTGTGCATTATGGCCTTCCATTTAGCATTACTTAAACATCCAATAGGAGATTAATAAAAATATACAGATGAAATTCTGAAATTCCCAAACCAAGGTCGTGTAGTGGTTAGAGTCTGGGCTTTCCATGCAGGCATTCATGGTTAAAGTACCAAGGCAGGCAAGTTATTTTTAAATGGGAAAGCAGTATTAAAATCATTTTCAACTTAAATTATGTAGTAATTAGCTTTTGTCAAACAGGGTAGTATAGCTGGTGTAAAATGGAAGTGTGAGTGCATATAACATATGAAATCACTCATGTATACATAAGTGTCATGTACAGTATAGTCACACCCCTTGCTGATGTAATGAAAGCATGTAGAGGGATGTCATGTAAAGTAAATCATATACACTGACTAAATGAAGTCATTGTTCTGATAATGTTTTTAAAATAAAAATCAACAATGGTCAGCAATGCTTAGCTATGCTTACAAGGTGTAAGCATTGCTTAGACGTGAATGCTAAGCAGTAGGTAGCTCAGCAGAGCTTAACATGTTCAAAATGGTCCAATGATGGCAAAGGGCCAGAATATCACCTTATTTAAATGCTGCAGGTGGAAATACAGCCAGTATCTGTTATAGCTCATCTGTGCAGGCACTATGGCTGGTGTAGGTGAAGGAACACCCTTTTGGGTGCTGCGCTGAAGCATTCAGGAGTCAGTACCAGGGCTCACAGTACAAGGTGGAGGCCTGGGACTATCTTGCCCATGATCTTACTAGGGATATTGGCATCTCCCAGACCGCTGAGCACGTTCAACACCACTATGCCGATCTAAAGTGGAGGAAGGAGGCACTCTTGGCCCAGTGGATCCAATATGCATGGGCACGGAATGTTCCAGTAGTGAGTAAGTATCACTATTAAGTAGTTTGTAGCAAATACTAGCCTGAGGATGTGGTATTCATAATGTTTGTATTTCTTCCCTACATCTGCAGTAGAGAGGGTTGTGAACAGTGAAGCCCATGCTGACAGACTGCTTAGGCTGTGCCAACAGGCTGGTGAGTTAAAATCTATTTTGTGGTATATTGTGCACATAACTGAGAAGGAGTATATTGTGTAGTGCTAGTAGGTATACTGTAACTGTGCTATCTAAATAAATAAAATATGTCTGATTACAACTGAGCTGAAATAAACATCTTTAACAGAAACTGATGTGTTTACTCTGGTATGTTGTTGCAGACTTAGAATGAAGCTGTAAAACAAGAGATAAATGCCCTGTGTTAACCTTTTCTTTCCAGATTGTAGTAATTCAAAAGATTAATGCACAGTACATCAATAGCCAGAAACCAGTAAAGCAAGAGACAGCAGTTGCCCAGTAACTCAGTGTGATGAGAAATAGCTTAGTTGTTATGTTGCACACCCACACAATGTTCGAATCCAGGGAGTAGTACTAAGATGTGAGCATATCTACATACAGTGAATCAGGAATATATGTAAAAACAGTCAGGTAATATTAACAGATGGTTGTACAGGTAAAGAAATGTTGCTAGTAGTGGTTATGAAGGGTATACTAATAAAATGTGTACAACTGTTCAGTGGTCCCACCACATGCCTGCAAATGACAGCAGGATAGGTACATACAATATGCACTCTTCTTGAATCCCAATACATGTCTCTCGAGTGTCATGCTGTCATGGCTAGTGGTCATTGCTGCCAATAAGCCTGTACACAGGTAGTAAACCAGTTGAAGTATGCCACTACCAAGTTCATATTACAGCAGTTCAGGGTACCCCTCCTGTGCCAGATATGTAACCCTGACACATAAGAGTCTCCCTAGTCATGTACCCAGAGTTGTCACAGTTTGCACCATAATATTCCAGGCTGACAGTTTAATAGGTATGTTTGTGGTACAGAAGCTATGGGCCATAGGTAGATGTAAAATGAGGACAGACCCATAGAGTATTGAGCAGTTCTGTTGTGTAAAATAGAAGCATAAACAGTTGTTAATGGACTTTTTGCCCCCCCATGTGCATCAATAATTATTACTCATATACTATCGGTATGATGTTTTCCAAACCTAATGTCGTAACTTGTGTTCTATTATTGTTCATATAGTTGATTGGTTGCATGTTAACATATTTTGTTCAAATGCCATTGTTGGTGGCCTGTTGCCGTCAGTCTTACTGGCATGCTGTTACAATGCATACTGTTGTTCCATTTATGCATGTGTTTGTTTTGCTATGCAACTGTTTCAAATTGGCTTTATGGGGTTAATTGGAACATCCATGCATTCTGTTGCAACTAATCTTGAAATGTGTTGCTCATGACTTACCAACATATTTTTTTAAAACTGCAACAACATAGCACATTTGGAAAGGCAGATACCAGTGGATCCACCTGTCCTGCCTCATCTGGTCATGGCACCAGGCCCGGGCACATCTGGGACCCAACCCAGGACTACCTCATCCACTGGTCCTGCAACACCTTTGGGTGGAGCTGCCTCAGGGGAGAGGGCCCACCCCACAGGAGCGGGCACGGACAGGACCCTGTCACCCACAGTCAATTCCAAGGTTTGGTGCAGAGTGCCATTCAAGGAGAGTTGGATGGGTAACTGCTCCAGATTGAGGGCCACCTGGTGCACCTCAAGGGGCAGGCTGCCCCTCCTGTACAGCCTCCAGGACAGCCACCTTTGGGGTCATGAAGGATCAGTGGTGACTGCCCATGGAGGGACCTCAGTCCCACTGTATCCATTTGGGGGTTCATGGGCTTCAGATTCCCAAACACCCTCCCCGTAAAAAGTGTTTACTCCCTCATCTATCATATACCGCTCCCGTCTGCTGTCTTGTCTGTCTGTAAATCCAACCTATCCCACCCAACCTACCTCCCAATCATACCTACAGCCCTTCCTCAACATCCCATTCCCACCTTAAAAAAGGGCATCTCTCCCACAAAAAAAAAAAACATTGCCTCATACATAGCTCTACATTTCACCCCATGTACAGTGAATCTAATCAATCAACCCACAGATTACTCTGCAAATGTCTGTCACCAGCAACCCTCCCTGTGGGGAGTGAGGCTGTAAATTCCAAATTGTATACATGTATTTCACAGCTGTTGCTGCCAAAGAAATATAGAGATAAGGTATTTTCCTACACCCCTTCTGCACATTCCTAGCTGCTTTTCATAGTGTTTTACCCTCTGCTTGCCCGCATTTCACCACTATCCTATCACCATTTTTCCTTTTCTTTAAAGAAAATTAGTGTGAGTCTAAGTGGCAGTAAGTGGGAGTAAGCGAGTTTGTGTGATGCTAAGTGAAGCCAAACTGGATTAAGCACCTCTATAGTTAACCATGTGTTGGCGTTGCTTAGCATCACACAAACCCACTTAAAGCCACTTAAAACTGCTTTAATCACTTTGTCTCCCTCAGCCACTGTTCTGCCTAGCAACAAAATAATCAGCGCTGCCAAGTCTTAAACCCAGGACTATAGTCAGAGCACTGCACCACTTCACCATTTGAGCTATAGGAATTACTTATGCTTTTTTAAACATATCATGCAGTAGAGTTAGTCAACAGTAGGGAAAAAGCTCTGTGGAATCATTCAGGTTTTGTGTATGTATATATATCTATATATATATATATATATATATATATATATATATATATATATATGTGATACATATATATGATACATATATAAGAAAAAAACATATATATATATATATATATATATATATATATATATATATATATACACACATAACATGTAGTGCAGTCATACCTCAGAACCATAACTCACAACCTCTTAGTGCAAGACATCTGGGCAATGGCTGTCAAAATGGGGAGGCAATGGACCATAAATAGGGACAAATTTTTAGTATTGCTATTATATACATAGAAAGTTGCTAGAGTAACAGGGTTTGTGAGAGCATACATTGTCTGAAGGGTATGAGGTCTGAAACTGAAATATATGTCATCATTTACCAACAGAAATCCTCAGATCATCATAGTGATTTACCACAAACATACAAATAATTTGTGGAACACACCAGCAATATGAGTAATAAACCTGGACATTCTGAAACAATACAGCCAGTTGACATATATGCTCAGAACCCCTTAGTGCAATGTATCTGGATCGAGCCTGACAAAGTGGGTGGACAAAGCCATGAAAATAGGGACATATCTGAAATACTTAAGTAGATAAGCTGAGACTGCTGCTGCAGTAACACTGTCTGTTTTAACATGTGGTCAAGTGGTTAGGATTTGGTGTTCTCACCATCACGGCCCAGGTTTGATTCCCGGTCAGGGAACTTCAATGGATTTTTGTATCTGACACGGCTTAGTGGTAAATCACTTTGGCTATGGTGTGCAGGGGCCTGGGTTCAAGCCATGCAGAGGCTGTCTATTTCCTTTAGGCAGATAGCCTAGTACCTACCTATGAACCTATAAATAGCACAAGTGAAAGAATCACTGACTTCTCATTAGTTAGTGACTTAAATCATCACCTCATCTCACTGATTTGTCAGCAATGCACAACATTTATGGGGATCAGACCAAAGATATGAGCCAGACAGCTGGACATCCTATGCATATCTGGACATAACATGACATTAAGGAAATGACACTGAGCTGCTAAGCATGTCACCAAACACCATCCAAACTACAGTCAAACTGAGACAACACTACCCAAGATAAGCTATGAGGAATTACACATGCATTTGCAAATATAGCAGGTGCTACAGGGATGTAACAGTAGTAAAAAACAGACACTGGTGTGAAAGTGCATACCCACAACCAATTTCACCACAGTCACAGTGACATACTGCTAAGCCAAATTAACACTAGAGTATGACAACTGTGTGAACAAAACTATCCTGTTTGCCACTCACACACTACCCCTACATATAGTACCTCAAGTCACAGTGTAGTAGGAATCCTGAGGTGTTAAGAGACATGTCTCATTCTGCCCCTACAAACATATACAGCCGATAGACCAGCAGAAACTGGAGCAACATGCACAATCAGAAAGAAAAGGAACCATGCCACTTACATCTACCCCCTTCCCTACACAGACTAACTAACATTTACACACTACACTGCTACACAGTCCTGGCAGTCTGTTAACTATCACCAAACATACACAGACCTCTCACCTGTACAGATTCCCACAGAATGTCCAGGCTTTGTCCTTATATATATGGCCTCTCCCTCATAACAAGTCTGACATTCTGCTACATCACTGGGATAATATCAGGAAAGGAATAAAGCCACTAAATAATGGTATACCATAACTATCAACCTCTTACTACATGACATCTGGATGAAGCCTGGCATAATCTGGGGACAGAGGCCCAAAGACAGGAGCATGTGTGAAATATCGCTGCTATACACTGAAAAAGTTGCTGGTATTACAGGGTTTGTGTAACATATCTTTTCTGAGGGATATGAAGTCAGAAACACAAATGGATGCTAGCATTTACTGACTGCAATCCACAGAGTATGCTACTTATTTGCCAAGGACAAAAACTGTCTGAGAAACACACCAAACAGAATAGTTCAATCTCTGGCCATTCTGTGGATAGCCCTACAGTTGAGAGTTATGTCAACCACATAACACTGTCAGAGTTAAAATCCCACAGAATATCTATGTCCACACAAACACCCTGTTAAACTACCATTAATCCAACTGCATAACAGCAATATTTATATTCTGACCCTAGGTCTGTAACTCTCTCCCCCATTTTGCTGGGCTGTCTTCACATTTGTTGTAAGAGGTATTTCCAACTATCCTCTATAATGCTGTTGGTCACACACCTCCATGATGTTCTCCTCACAGGCAAGGAAAAGGGCCAATGCTCACATGAAGTACTCAGTTATAGGAGTGTGCTGCTATGTCATTGGCTATAGGAATAAGAACACAGCTGTTCTGCTTGCAATTAGCTGGTGCACAGGCTATCAGCTGCTCATGAGCATTACCTACAAAAGGTAAGCTGTTGCCTATTCAAAACAGATGTATTCCCGACATCTCTGAGAGAAATTGAGACAGAGAGAGAGAGACAAAAAAAAAAACAGACAGGCAAACAAAAACAAACAAACAGAAATCATAAGCAAACCAACTATATTTGGGGAAAAAAGGTATGTCAATCAAGTAAGCATGTAATGGAACACAGTAAGGGTATGTAATAATTGCAAATAGGAAGTTTAACAAATATGTCTCAATAAGACTTGCTCTATTGATATATTGCTGATCAGCATCTGTGGCCATAGAACCAGGGTCTGTCTGCAGTGACATAGATCACAGCTCATGCCCCTGAGTCACCCCAGGAAAGAATGGCTCACATGTGACTACTACTGGAGTGTCTGATAAACAATACTGACTGTGACACTGCTAGGCCAGCTAGTGGGATGTCATAAATATCCATATGTTACTTGTTTGTCTCACAAGTCCAAGACACCTATACAGGGTATGTGCATAGTAAACTATTGTCGCATGTTTGTCTGTTGAACTGCATGTGATATACTGAGCTCATCAACTGTCCAGTGTTATGCACACTGACCATATGTGTGCCTAATATTTGTAGTCATTTACTCATAGAGTTGTGTTATGTCTGGAAAATCATTGGCAAATCTGTAAAGACTGACATCAGAACATAATAGCATACATATGAGTGTCGGACATCTTCCAGGGTATTTCTGTGAATGCAAAGCTACTGTGCTATCAGATGACTTAAGTGTGTTACAGCAATATCAATAAAGTGTCACTACATTTAGGCCATTGTCCCCCATTTGTGTGTGTTGTCCTCCAGATGTCCTGCTCTGACAGGTTGAGAGGTATGACTGAGCAGCAAAAGTGTAAATACAGTGTGTCATACTTTCATAGAACAGAAATGCATATCGCGTATTACCTGTGCACATGTATGTACGAGTACGTGTAGCTGGAAGCCTCAAAACAACAGACATGAGATGCAAAATGTCACATAAATAAGCTGTACATGTGGTATACATCTGGAATCTTAGTTTGCTTGCATCCAATAGAAATAAATTCCTACAGCTACTGGTTGTTGCATTGCCCTGACACAGACATGGGTACTAGAATAAGCATGATTATCAGGTTGAAAATGAGGAGGTGTTCAACTGTGTTATTACTTTGTGTCCATGCCAACTACAAAGAGCTATATGAGCACCTACATAGCTGTATGGGCTCAGCAATATCTGACTCGTAAAACCTGCCTCCACCAAGGTAGAGTAATCCCCTTTGCCGGACAGCAGCAATACATAAACCACATAATCCATTGCTATATTGGCTGCACAGGGCCAAGTAGAAGCAGGCACCAACTTGGAAGCAAGTCATTCTGTGTCTGAACAAGCATATGGGGACACAGGTAAATTACTGTAAGGCTAACTATGAGTACATATTGGATACATCCACCAAGGCCAATCACAAGGCCATCTTTACACATTTCTTCAATCTCAGAGGCAACAATCCAACCCACCCTGTTCTGGTGGTCAATCACACCACATACACATACAACATAGCTATAGCCAACCAACTGCAGACAGATTATGGAAAAATATCACCCTCCCATCCAACTGTCAGTATAGATGGATATGCACAGCACCCACAACCTCCCCTCATCATCAGGGAGCAGGTCCATAATGCCTAATTAAAGGCAACAAATGTAAATTTCCATGGAAGCTGATAACATCCTTGTTTGCATCCTATATGAACACAGGCATATGCCCCAGCTCCATTACACACTGTACGCAAGCTAAGCCTAAGCATCACTGATATCCCATCTGCAAGGAGGATGGCCACTGCCATCCCTCTACACAAAGGTGAAAGATGAATGGTGGATTATGTAATTTACTAGCCCTCACTGGGGGAACATGACACATCAGCACCAGGAATGCAATGCAAGCTCATACTTTGCTGATAGATGACAGGCGTAAAATGTGGCCATATGAGGTGGCTAATGCTAGTCAATGTTGATGTGCAGGTTATGTAAATAACATTGACCAATGTATGAGGTCCTGTGATGTGTTTTCCCATTTATGTATTTCAGGTGACATGCAGTGTGCAAGGCAGTCAGTGTAGACTCCGCTGAAACTGTGGCCATCATGGAGATGATAATCAACTACAATGGGGTGATGTTTGGCTGTAGCCAACAAGATCTGTGGGAGCAGATCACCCTGTGGAACAAGCTTGCCCACAGAGTAAACAACTTAAGCCACCATGGAAGCACATATGATCAGGTCAGGCCCTGGGCGACTGACCTAATATGACATGCCCGGCAAAGGGCTGTTGCCGTGGCCAGGGATTGTTGCACCACAGCTGGGGGTCCTACTATGCAGGCTGCACTTACACCGACAGAGGAGCTCCTTGCCAACCTTGGGGCAGCCACCATAAGCCAGCAAAGCAAACATACACAAGTTGTGGATGTGGGTGCCGCCCAGTCAATAGGTGAGGAACATTCAAATAAGGCCCTAGTGCACATCCATTTCATAATGTGGCAGTCATAATGGCATCTGCAGAGTATCTATATGCATATGTCAGGTCAAATTGCATTTGTGGGTGGGGTTTTGTAATGCATACAAGTGCACATCTATTATGAAGGACAGCAAAATGTGTAGTATCAGAGTTTGTACTGCACATGTGCAGAAAAGTAGCATTCATCCTGCATCAATGTCACATGTGAGTCTACTGACAATACCTCTCCCCCACAACTACATAGGCACCTCAGGTCTGGATGTGGAACAGCAGCCTGAAGCCAGTGAGTATGATATTGTTATGTTGTGGCGCACCAATATCCCAGGCATGTTAAGGTCATGCATTTTTACCATACACACAACTGTTACACTTAACCATATTGCGAAATGTGCATGTTCACTTGTGGTAGGGTTAACTGCATTGCATCAGAGTGACCATCACTGGGGCCTATTTTCAGGAGGTGTTCCATATCCGTAGCATACCTCACAACCTGTCAGTGCAAGAAATCTAGACAAAGTCTGACAACATGGGAGACAGAGGGACAAAACTAGGGACATATTTGAAAAGTAGTCTTATACAGTGCATATAAAAGTGTACACACTCCTGTTAAAATGCCAAGTATCTGTGACATAGAAAAATGAGACCACAATAAAACATTTCACAATTTTTCCCATTTTAATGTGACCTGTAATCTGTACAATCCAATTGATAAACAAACAAATCTGTTAGGAGAACAAGTATGAAAAATGACTCATACAAGTATGAAAAATGACTTGTGTACAATAAGCTAGATGCATAAGTGTGCACAGCCTGAAGCTGATACTGTGTTTTCAGCAGCTTTTGATGTAATTACAGCATTACATCATCTTAGGTACACACTGCCATCAGTTACAGACACTCTTTGGTTAACAACAAATAACAGTCAGCTGTCCTACAAGACATTTCCAGGCATTTATTCAGTTGCTTGCTACAGCAACAGCCCTGGTTCACAGAGAGTTTACAAAGCTTCACAATATCTCATTGTGAAAAGGTATCAGCTCAGAGAAGGGTACAAAAACTTTTCCACAGCATTGCATATACCATGGAACATGGTAAAGACAGCCATCAAAAGGTTGAGAAGATATAGGACAACAGTGAAATTGTGAAGAAGTGGACATCCCTCCAAATTTGATGAAAAGGCAAGAACAAAACTTGTCAGGGAGGATGCCAGGAGAACTACAGCAAAACTAAAGGATTTGCTAGAATCTCTGGCAAGTACTGGCTGTGTGCTACATGTGACAACAATCTCCCATAGTCTCCATATTTCTTGCCTATGTGGTAGGGTTGGAAGATGGAAGCATTTTCTCACAATGAACAACATCCAGGCCTGGCTAAATTCTGAATAACAATACATCAAGTCACACAAAATCATGTGGGAAAATTTGTTATGGTCTAATGAGACCAAGGTTGAACTTTTTGGCCACAAAGTTTGTTTGGCACAATAACAACACTGTGCATCACCAAAACAACACCTTCCCCATGGTGAAGCATGGTAATGACGGTGTCATGCATTGGGGTTGCTGTTCATAAGGTAGAACTGGGGCTTCAAACAAGTTGGAGGGGATTATGAACAGTTCCAAAAACCAGTCCCTTTAGGCCCACATCTTTCAGATGTCTGCTAGACAGCTGTAGATGGAGAGGAATTCCACCTTTCCACACAACAATGACACAAACCATATATCCACATCAACAAAAGAATGGCTTCACCAAAAGACATTCAACATTCTGGACCAGCCACACCAGAGCCCACATCTAGATCCAATAGAAAATTTGTGGGATGATGTAAAGAGGGCTGTGCACAAGAGTTGCCCTCACAATCTGACAGACTTGGAGGGCGTTTGCAAGGGCGAGTGTGCAAATCTTGCCAAGTCAAGATATGCCATGCTGATAGACACCTTCCCAAGAGGACTGAATGCTGTAATTAAATCAAAAGGTCCTTTATTAGTTTAAGGGTGTGCACACTCATGCAACCAGCCTATTGTATGCATTTCATTTACTATATGTTACCCCTAACTGATGTGTATGTTCTTCAATTGGATTGCATAGATTATAGGTCACATTAAAGGTGGGGAATGTTATGACATGATTTCTGTTGGCTCATGTTAAATATCACAAAAACCTGGCATGTTAACAGGGGTGTGTACACTTATTATATCCACGGTAAGCTTAGAAAGTTGTTAGAGTAACTGGCTTTATTTCAATATTCATTGACTGAAGGTTATGACATTTGCAACTCAAATTATGTCATTAATTAGTGGTGCAAATCAACAAATCATCCAGGTAGTGTATCAAACACAGGATTTATGAAAAACAGACCAAAAATATGAGCCACATATCTAGACATTCAGCAAAACTCCATACAGTTGAGAGGTATGTTCTGTAGGAGTTACCTCTGTGTTATACAGGTGAACAGCAATAATGTGTACATGGGAGCAGTGTGTGCTTGGTGAAGGCCTATCACCTACTAACAATACTCACGTATCCCAGAGGTGTATATTAGTAGTAACATTAAGTGGAAAATGCTGCACTGCATGATGTTGATGGCTTGTCCAGAGTGTGTATGTTGTGATCTTGCTGTGAGCTGTGAATGTCAGTGGTTGGCTATTGTGAGGTCTGTGCAATGCCTTTGTGCTACCTCACCTGCATGTGTCTGTGAGTGCCCATATGTGCACGCATGTATGTATGTGTGTGTATATACCAGCAAACCTTATACTGTAGGTATTAATTTCCATATGTTGTCTTCCACTCACAAGTGGACATGATGGCCGTGGTCCCTCCCACTCAGAATCTGATGTTACTGTCTCTGCAAACTCTGACCATGATGGTGGTTCTAGTAAGGCACAGGTGGGACTGTCAGGAATTGAATCAGTGCCATCAGTTGCTATTCCACAGTCGTCCACAATGTACCTGCACACAGTCGCAATGCCCAAACATACCCTGTCCCCAGCAGCCACAGATAATGGACAGTTGGCAAATGGTGGCATGGAACAGGCTAGTGTGGTGACTATGACATGTGTGAGTGTAGACACTAGCCATAGCCAGAGTGCAGGTGAGGTCTCACACAGGTGGATGAACATGGGTGCTCAGAGGAGGAGGACTGCTGCCCATTGAGCCGCTGTTGCAAGTGCCACATCAGGTGTCACCAGATGCATGTTTTAGGCTGTCATGGAGGCACAAGCAAATAGTGAATACAATACCAGACAAATACTTAGGGTCTTGGATGCAACTCTTCCTATCTTATGTGGTGACATACGTGACCTTGTTGAGATCACACATCAAAATACTGAGGTCATAAATACATGGTGGTGTGAGACCTTGGCAGTCCTCAACCATGGAATGTCTGTGCTGCAGCGTGTGGTGGGAGATGGGCATTGGCTACATGGACATAGGTCAGCACCAGCATCAGCTGAGAGTCTACATGGCCATGCACCTTCACAATTCCGTAGTGGCAGTCCCACCAGCAGTACAGAAGGGCGGGTGCTTTCCACACCAGAATGTAGCAGGCCATGGGAACGTAGCCTTGGCTGGTCCCATCAAGGACATGAATCCATTAGACAGCAGTTACCATCAGGGAGTAGTACTGCATCTGGCCTTGGGCCTAGTGGTGCCAGTAAAACCCCTGGCAGAACCAGTTCACATGTCCATGGCCAGAGATGGTGAACTGTATGCCCTGTCATGTATGGTCCACAGCTGTCCAACATATCCCTGTGTAGGGCAGCCACATGGTATGACTGTGTGCATACAAACACACACAAATCACCATCACAGCCAGGTCACCTCCAGACACACACACACACACACACACACACACACACACACACACACACACACACACACACACACACATACACACACACACACCATCTCTGCATGGCCCATTCATAGAACACCCCTCCAAATACACACAGATGATGTCAACATGGCCCAGCCTAGACCTGTGCCAAACCCACACAACACCCTGTGCATATAATGTTACCTGTGCCACATCCCTGTCATCCGTACCACCAATGCAAGGACATGTGTATATGGTTCTGATGCACAGGGTGAATTAAGTACAGTTTATCTGTATAATGCTGTGTAAGGTCCTGTCAGCTGGCATTTGTAATGGGTACAATTCAGAGTGTGTGTACCTTTTAACCATGATGCATTATTGGTGTTAGTAATGCTGACTGAATGTAGTCACACATGCTGTATTCTGTTTGTGTTCTAGGTGTCTGTGTGTCAGCAGGATGTGGCCCTGTAGACATTGCCAATGAGGGGAATGGCAGAGTGGTAACACATAGATCATGTCAAAGCCGGGGTACAGCTATATGTGTACACATTTACCATGTCTGTGTAACAGTTAGTGCATGTGCCACATATCTTATAGAGCTGAGGAGTGTATACAGGTAAGTCTGTGGTGGTTGATGTCAGCAGCCCTTGTAAAGTGGACAATGGTAAGTGTAGTGGGTGGAGCACACCTCAGATTGGTAAAACCCACACTCCCAGAAGATAGTCTCACACACACACACACACACACACACACACACACACACACACACACACACACACACACACACACACACACACACACACACACACACACACACACACACACACACACACACACACACACACACACACACACTAGCCAGTGTTGGGTTTGGAACCCCTACCCATTTAGTTAGTGGTACTACAGTGTTGTGCAGTTATCACAGATGGCACGGAACTAATAGTGTGATGACTGTTCCAAGGTACCTGTAAAGTGAATAACATCACTTGCCCTTCTGAGGTATGGCAATGGGGGGTATACTGGGTGTGAAAGGACTCAGACTCTCACTTACGAGTCTATACATTCACAAAAAACTATTATTTACACCAATGCACACACACATTTGCCAGTACTGACATTAGCAGCCCTGCCTATCATGTTATTCATTCCATACTGTTTCATAGCTGTTGCACATGGCACTGGGCTTATAAGGCTGAAGAGTGTCCACAAATACCTCTACGGTGGATGTGAACAGCAGCCTTTGTAAAGTGGACCTTGGGATGTTTAGTGGGAGTGTCATGGCCTAAAATTGTGAACCATGGCCACCTAATGAATATAGTTCTCACTCAAACATGCACACACATAGGATACTGTTCTTATACATACACACACACACACACACACACACACACACACACACACACACACACACACACACACACGCTTTCCAGAACTGAGATTAGAATCCCTATCTATCTAGTTACTGCTAATACAATGTTATGTATTTATCACATGCACCACAAAACTTACAGAGTGAGGCGTGTCTGAAGGCAATTCCAAAGTGAACATCATCAGGCCTTGTAAAGTATGGTAATGAGTGATTTACTGTGTGAGAATGGACCCAAAATAATCAAACCTATAGTTATACACACTTACACACACAAATACACTCAGACACATTTGCCAGGACTGAGATTAGCAGCCGTGCCTGTCTTGTTAGTCAGTTCATACTGTTACATAGCTCCTGCATGTGGTACAAGGATTATTGGGGTGAGGAGTGTCAACAGATACCTCTATGATTGATTAAGACAGTGGGCCTTGTAAAGTGGACCTTGGGACATGTACTGGGAGTATCATGGCCCAAAACTGTAACACCCACCACCCCAATGGATGTAGTTCTCACTCAAACACATACACATGATACAGTTCTCGCACATACGCACTTCCCAGGACTGAAATTAGAACCCCTACCTATCTAATTATTGCTAACACAGTGTAGGTATTTAGTGCATGTGCCACGGAGGTTATAGTGTGAAAAATGTTCCACAGTTCTAAGGTGAACAACATCACCAACCCTTGTAAAGTATGGCAATACACAGTGTACTGGGGAAGTGAGGCCTCATAGTGCTATGTCCTACAAATATACACACAAACACTCACATTTGCCAGGACTAAGATTAGAGCCCCTACCTATGTATTAATCGGTACTATAGTATTATGCAGTTACCACATGCACCAGAGAGCTTACAGAATGAAGACTGTCTCAAGGTACCTATATAGTGAATAAAATCACCAGTCTCTGTAAAGTGGGGCAATGGTAGGTGTACTGGGTGTGAATGACCTCATACTTCTTTCACCCACATGTTTACACACTTACAAAGACTTTTATACACATTAATACACACACACATGTTTGCTGGTACTGAGATCCATAGGTTAATAGGTTCATAGGTGTCTACTAGAAGAGTGACCATAGACACTTTACAAGCCTATCCCATGGGATTACCCTGGCATCACACCACCTAACAATAGTTCCCATTGTGTCCAATGAGTATAGCCACTGGAGTGATCCCGGGTGGGATTGCTATTCCATAGCATGGGCAGTCTCTAGGTTATGAACCTGTTCCTCCAGCAAGTTCTGTTGAATTTGGAAATGGGGTTGAAGTCCTGGGGCATGTGGTGTGGATGGAGTAGGTTCTTTAGCGGTAGCATTCCTGACAGAGCTGGGTCAGACATGGATTTGTAAGTCAGGCAGTGATCGCCTCTAAGTAGCAAGTATGAGACAGAGGATAGTTGGAGTTATTGAAGTCTGTCCATGTAGGACAAGTGTTTTACACCTAGGATCCTCTTTGTATGGAGCCTTTGCATTCTCTCCAGTTGTTGCAGGTGTCCAGTGAGGTACATGCCAAGTGGACCTTTGTACTCATTGACTGGCCTAATGAGGGGAGAGTAGAGGGAGACAATTGCCTCTTACTTCCTGGATGCAACACCCTAGTAATGAGATGTGCCACATAGAAGGTCTTTCTGAACACATTGGAACTTTGGTGGTTAACAGAGAGCTCGCTGTCAACCTGTGTTCCCAGTTCTCTTAATAACTTCAGTGTTCAGTGGATTACCATTGATGTGGTGATTCATTGTAACCATGTTGTTCCCAAGGGGGGTGTTGGCACATTTTCTAGCATTGCGCTAAAGTCCATGGTTCTAACACCAGTCATAGGTCTCAGTGAGGCCTTTCTGCAGGATGTCAACACAATGTGGGGAGGTAACAATAGCACCCAACTTGCAGTCATATGCAAATATTGTCAGCCAGAGTCCCTTTGTGTTGGGCTGAACTTCAGAGGCATAGATCCTGAGCATGAGGGGACCCAGTACCACACCCTGTGGGACTCTACCCATGACTGGTCAGCAGTCTGACAAGGAGTCCAGTGCTTTTACACCATGGATTCTATCTGTGAGCCATTTTGCAAACCGCCTAGTCATATAGGGATGAATGCCTAGCTGAGTGTGTTTGTCTATGATTCCTGAGTGGGGAATGGTATCCAAGGATTAGAAGGTCTGCCTATCTTGTTATTTTTCAATACTGTTACATAGTTATTGCATGTGGCACAGAGCTTATAGGACTGTAGAGTGTCTACAGCTACCTCTACACTGGATGACAGTAGTGAGCCTGTAAAGTGGACATTGGGACATACTGGGTGGGCCACAGCAGAAAATTTCAAAACACACACACACTCTCACACTGGATGACAACAGTGGGCCTTGTAAAGTAGACATTAGGACATGAATTAGTGGACCACAGCAAAAAATTGCAAAACCCATCCCCCATGGATATGGCTCTCAAATAAACACACAGGATACTGTTCTTGCACTCACACATTTGCCAGGACTGAGATTAGAACCCCTACCTATCTAGTTACTGTTAATACAGTGTGATGCATTTATCATACACATCACAGAGCTTATAGGATGAATAGTGTCACAAGTCACTTCTAAGGTGAGGAACATCACCGGCCCTTGTAAAGTATGGCAATGGGTGATGTACTGGGTAAGAGAGGCCACAAATTACTTTAACCTACACCTATACACACTTACACACACAGATTTGCCAGGACTGAGATTAGAACACTACCTAACTACTTTTTTGTACTATAATGTTATGCAGTTATTGCACATTTCACATAGCTTATAGGGTTGAGGGCTGCCCAGAGGTACTTCTAAGCTGACTGATATCAGCAGGACTGCCAAAGCAGGGCAATGGGAAGTGTACTGGGTGGGAATGTGCTCAAAAATCTTTAACCTACAAACACGCACACACACAAATACATGCACTTTTACAAGGACTAAGATTAGAATCTCTACCTAACTACTTTTTTGTATTCTAGTGTTACACAGTTATCATACACACCACAGAACTTATATTGCCCAGAGTTGCTTCTAAGGTGACTAACAGCAGGATTGCTAACACAGGACAATGGGAATTGTACAGGAAGTGAATTGACTCAAAATCTTTAACCTACAGACACACACATACTTTTAGACATGGTAACCAAAATTGAACACCAACAACCTAAAAATGAAAAGGACTCCTGTTGCAACCTGATATCCAAACTTTATTGATAGTTGTTGAGCACTTTTGTCCATGTGTAATGTAACAGGACGTCTTCAGAACAAATTCTAACACCCTCACTTCCCCTTATATATACTTGAACAAATACAATTAAACAATTAAGCAATTCAAACCTAATTAGCTATTTAAAATAAAACATATTAAGACTTACAAAAAGCAATCATATTTTTTTCATTTTTAAATTAAAAGTAATACTAATACATTTGTTTAGTCCAGGATATTCAGTGGCATTAAGTCTTAGTTGCCAATGAAGCTCACAAGCATCTAAATGTTCAGGTGTTATCCTGCCCTGCTGATCATCAGAAATCTGCTGTATTACCAAACATTTAAATCAACGATCTCTATATTTAATTAAATGTCTACTTAAGGCATTTGTTTTTACTTCCTTAGAAATATCAGAAATATGTTCATAAATTCTGTTTTGAAAAAAAACTGGAAGTCTTACCTATGTAAAATGCAGGACAGGACAAACATTTGGCAATGTATACCACATTCTTAGAAAAACAATTAAAATGCGAATGTAGTTTAAGTCTAAACTTGTTAAGCATAAAACAGTCACTTGTTTCCAAAACATGTGAACGTTGTTTGCATCTACCACACTTAAAATTACCTAGCCTATTATTGAACTGTTTTCCCTACACTGATACTGACCCCTGTTAAAAAAATCTTTAAAATTTAAGTCTCTCTTGAAAATGAAAGGTGGAGTTGGACCAAACATCTCCAACATGTCATGTTCAGAGTTAAGCAATGACCAATTTTTCTTAACTATGGAACAAATGTTTGGCATAGTCTGTTGTAAATTAATATAAAAGGAACTTTATCCTGCATCTTGTTCCTATTAACTTCCACCATAACATTGTTAACTTCAACCCCAGATAGTATTGGTGAATAAATCTTCCTTTTTCTTTTATCACAAACCTCATTTTTCAAACACACTAATACATTTTCAGGATAGCCCCTAGATTCAAACATTGAAACCATTAATTCTATCTCCTGAATAAAATCAGATTCTCTAGTTACCATCCTTGCTGCTCTCACCAGTTGTCCCTTTACTGTTGCTCTTTTTTATAGGAAGGGTGGCAGTTTGAATATTCTAAATATGAGTTTGAAAAAGTAGATTTTATAAATATTTTAGAAATTAGAGATTTTGTGTCACTATCAATAGTAATCTCAATATCCAAATACTGTATTGTATCATTCCTATAATGGTGGGTGAATTTTAAAAATTGCTCAGTATTGCTGATAGTGTAAAAAATCTTGTAAATAGTCTAAACTACCCCTCCAAATCAGAAAAATGTCATCCAGATAGCTTGTGTAGCTGGAAATACACTGATGATATTTAATTTTGAACACATATTTTGTTTCCCAAAAGGACATAAAAAGGTTGGCAAAAATGGGAACACAAGCTGCCTCCATAGCCACTCCAACTTTTTGCCAGAAATATTGCCCATCAGAAAAGATGAAATTGTTGGTAAGGACCACTTCCATTAAAGAAACTAGTGTATTAACCCTGTGTCCCTCATATTTGTTAGAAATAACAATATGTGTTTCAAGCCAGTGCAACCCCAGGTCATGGGCTATAACACTAAACAGGTTACATACATTATTTGTAACAAAAATCAGTTCCCTATTAGAAGACCAATGCGTCTTGGTAGAACTCAAAAGCCTGAAACATCAAAATATCTAATCGAATTCTTTCCCTGGGAAAGAATTTGCTTGGCCACTTCATTACTTTGCCATTTTCAGCACTGTAGTGCAATCTCAGAGTTGGTATATTTAAGTAGGGGGGTATGGGGTGGCAAAGCCCCCCACTTAATATAATGTTTAAAGTATTTTTTTTTTTGTTGAAACAGCGATTTTATTTCCCTAGGAAAAAAAAATCACTGTTCTGACAGTTCGAAATTGTAAGCTTTCACTTACATAGGGTCAGTTAATAACCGTTCACTTTTTTAAGTGTTCAGTGATCTAATATAGATCCCAAAAAACATATTCTCTAAAACATCTACACTATTCAAATTGAGTAGAAATTGCCAAGATTCCTTACAGATATAAGAAAATTCCAGCAAGGCACCTTTAAAGTGCTGCTCCAAAAATCTGGAAATAAATAATGTTTTAGATCTCTTGGCATCTACAATGGGTGAGGTCTTGTGTATCTTGGGAATACTGAAAATGTTTCCAATAACTGGATACTCATTTTTCATATAGGCATGTTCATCTAGTGTAATGTTCCCTTGATAGAACATGTTGTC